>NW_008587665.1:0-16591 GCF_000691845.1 Merops nubicus
CCAGCAGGCAGGAGGCGCGGAACTCCCTCAGCGCCGTCAGGCCGGCCGCTTCCAAGGCGAAGCCGTGCTGCTTCATCAGCTTGGCCGCCTCCTCCCGACGACCCTCCCTTTTCAGCAAGGCTGCTGTTTGGTGCAGGCAGCCACGAGACTTCAGGAATTCGAGCTGATCCTCTACGTCCAGCTTGGAGAGGACCTGCATCATTTCCTCCCTTCTGTTCATGCTCAGGTACTTCGCAGCCGCTTCCAAGTACAACTGATTCGCTGTACATGAGAGTTTGGAAGCCATCTGTCCTTTTGTAGTTAGCAGCAACTCATACCTGAAATCACAGATATATTTTATTATTGTAGTTTTTTAATCTCAGTTTATTATCATAGTTTTTTTATCACAGTTTGCTATCATAGATGACTAACCTACAAAAAAACCCCACTGCACTCCTAAAAAGCCCCTAAGACATTAAACAAATAGCTCCCCCCGAAGCCCTTCCTTTCAAAAGGCCAACTATTTTTCAGCCTGTCATGCTAAAAAACAACCCCATCACCTTAAAGGATCCACAGAAAGAATTCAGTTAGAACATAAGGCTGTCTCAAGCAGGACCATTAAAAACTTCTGGTATAAACAAGATTCACAGCATTAGTGACCCTTTCTTTGTGCTGTCAAACCACTGTACAAATTATTTTAATCACATCTTGCCAGTGATAATCTTCTGTTTACTCAAGTAAGCTTCAAATATAGAATATTTGAAATATGAACAGAAGCCAGGATGAAACAAATGCAAATGTCAATGAATCCTCCACAGGCCAATACAGATAATATTCTGTAAAATTTACACAAACCAGGCAGATTAGAGAACTCTTGCAGTTCTGTCATATATCTACATATACTTTCCTGTTTATTGAGGGCCTGAGCAGAAGAACCTGGCTGCACCTTTCAAAAGATGCACTTCAAAACACTTGGTTATTAATTGGCTGATGTGAAATGAAGATATCCCCTTAGCCAGTCTTGCAAAATTATTCTCTTCTGCATGCTGAGAATGAGTAATTTCTTCCTGATGGGTGAGTAAATTATCATTAGCCTTTCAGCATCATCTTTTTCATGATAAACGTGGGAGTGTAGATTTTTTTGTACCTAGGCTGATGAATTTGCATGAATGACTTGGGGAAGCCGATTAAAAAAATCGTTAGCTGGTAAGGTGACTTTAATGCTAAACTTTTTGATTAAACTATTTCTACACATAAACCAAGCTTTAAGCCTTCAAAAACCAGTTGCCTTCATTAAAGGTGCATCACAAAGGATTTCCATGAAGGTGTGGACATAGCCTTTAAAAGTCATCAATCTAGGTGTAATGAAAGGTATGGCAAATAAATGAACTCTTTACACAACGAGGTACTAATGAGGTCACAGGGATGGTGCCAGATGCAAAGTTCTGTCAAAAAAAATACTAATAAAATCAGTTCAAGCAGAGTGCAAGGCAGTTCTAAGGAAATTCCCAGGAAAAGAAAGCTCTTCACTGCTCCAGCTGTGAACACAGCAGGATGCTTTCAGTGTGTTATCATTGCCCAAGGGAGAACTCTGACAAAGTTCATTCAACTTCATCCAAGACAAAGTCACCAGTCAAAACCCTTGTGAAGATTTTAAGGTGAGCCAGCTGGATTTGGAAATGGAAAAGAGAATGATATTCCCAGTTTTGGAAGACATACCTTTCCACTGCCTTTGCTGCTTCTTCATAGAGTTCTTCCTGACAGTACATTTTAACTGCCAGATCAAACTCCTCAATTTGTTCATAGCATTCAGATGCTTCTTTGTAGCACTGGCTTTTCTGATAGTAAACTGCAGCATCTTTTATCTGCAATGCAGAAGTCAGTAATGACACTGAAGTGCTCTAAACACTCAAAACTACATGGATAGAATAAATTTTAGTAATTCCATCACGTAGGTGTCTCAGAGAAGCACACT
Source organism: Merops nubicus (assembly GCF_000691845.1). Taxonomy (NCBI): domain Eukaryota; kingdom Metazoa; phylum Chordata; class Aves; order Coraciiformes; family Meropidae; genus Merops; species Merops nubicus. The sequence goes on from NW_008587665.1 coordinate 1,955, forward strand.
TTAATAAAAACTAATTAAAGGATCTGAATGTAATCAAATACATATTAAACTAATCATCATTATAACCCAACTGATTTAAAAAAAAAACAACTTCAAAATATTTGTGTCTAAAAAAAGTAGAATGTAAAATGAAAGATATTATACAGGATTTCCAAAGTACTTTTTATTCACACCCAGCTCTGCCTGTTGTTAAAAACACCCCCCACACTTCTGGTGACTTGCAAATCTCTCAGAATCAACAGGATTAAAGTACAACAGTTACGGATGCAGATTGGGAACCCTAAAATCATATCATACACTTTAAATATTTAGGAGCAACTACTTAATTCCACTTAATTCAGTGGAAATACACTGCAAATAAAAGGTTCAATATCCTCATACACTTCAAAAATTATTGTTAGCACATTACTTAAACCCCTTGCAATTTTCAAGGTTCCATTAAGATGTTTGTAATCAGTGAAGCTGCAGAATAACCAGAGCCCTGAATGAAGTAACAGCTGAAGTTTTAGGGAGATTTTAGATGTTTTCATACCTTTCCCAACTTTTTACAGAGTTCTGCACACAGCCGGAACTCCTTGGATTGGAAGAGGCATTTTAGTGATAGTTTTGGTTCTCCACATTCCAAGTAAGTTTTAGCTAATGTCATATATTCCAGCTGTTTTTCCCTGTAGAAAGCAAGAGAAAATTACCACCTAGAACCAAATTAAATTTAGGATCACATGATCTGTCATTGAACCCAACCAACACTGACATGTGTTGTTCTTCATACATAACCTGCTGAGCTATTACCTTACAATTAGCTGTATTTTGGGCTGACACTGTTCTGTCCAGAAATCTGTTCCAGAATCTCACTGCTCTGCCAGCAAAAAGCTGCCTTCTGTTTTTTAATTCTCAAACTAAAGTACATCAGAGTGGTTTTGTGCTGCTTCTCTTTTCCAGCTTCACTTGCTCCTTCTTCCTTTCTGCTGTTTAGCCCCAATAGCAATCAAGACAACAATCAAATTTGCTCTCAGGCTTTGTTCTGTATCACTAAACAAGCCCAGCCTTTCTGGTTTCACCTCAGCCTGTCTGTTTTATTTCCCAGACCTAGCCTGAATTCATGCTTGAGTCTGGAGGATCAGAACCTTACAGAGCATATCATATTATAAAGCAAAAAAATTTTACTTAGGCTTTGTACACCAGCAATAATATTTCTACTAAAAAAAAAAAGACCCTCCCTCAGCTTTGTGGTTACATATGTTTTATCAAATTTTATCCTCAGATACCCAATTTCTTCTCATCAAATTTCCTCCAGTTCACAAGCACCTCAGCTTACAGCCAACTGAAATAAACATTTTTTTTTCAGTCCCATCAAAAAATCATATGATCATTAAAATTTTATGAGTATCCTTATACTCCTAGCCAGGGCCACCAAGATAAAACAAATAACTAAAATGGTAAAACCTTGTTTAACTCCAGTAATAACATTTCTCCAGATCTTCTCCCTTCAGCTCCAGCTTCCTCTGCTCTATTCCTTACCCACTCTGCTACCACTGCTAGTTTTCATCCTCCCCAGCATAAACAAGAATTCATTAACTTCAGTCTAAAGTCCTCCTGAAGGTTTTTTTCCTGTCTTATTTAAGTCCCAAACTGTTTTTCAGCCTCTTCAGAAAACTGCAGGCTTTCTCCCCTGTCAAACTCTTGAGCTATTTTGCCCAGCTGACAGCACGAAGTCCATGACTCATCTCAAACCCTGTCCCTTCCAAATCACCCTTTGGTTCAGACCTAGTTCTGCTTATTGAGTTGAGATTGACTCCCAACACTAATTTTACCCCAAAGCTCACTTTTTGGTAGCAGTTTTTCTTCCCCACTGTACGACACCATTCCTCCTTCTTTGTTAAGTGCCTATGCAGTGGAGTTGAGCACTGCTGTTGCCATATGCTCTTCTATCTATATCTAAGAATATAAAGCCTCCTGAGGTAACACAGATCCTGCTGCTTTTCTCTCCCATATCCAGGAAGCCCTTTCAAGGGCCACATTGGGTATGGCCAGCCCATAATGGAGATGGGGACAAGGGGGCCTATCAGAAAGCTGGGGGACAATCTTTTTAGCAGGGCCTGTTGCAACAGCACAAGGGGGGATGGTTTTAAATTAAAAGAGGGAGATTTAGGCTAGATAGAGGGAAGAAATTTTTCATACTGAGGGTGGTGAGCCCCTGGCCCAGGCTGCCCAGAGAGGTAGTCGCAGCCCCATCCCTGGAACCATCCCAGGGGAGGCTGGATGGGGCTCTGAGCACCCTGCTCTAGCTGCAGATGTCCCTGCTCCCTGCAGGGAGGTTGGATTAGATGGCCTTGAAAGGTCCCTTCCAACCCAAAATCTTCTATGATTCAATGATGCACCTCCTTGCATGGCTCTCCACCTCCAGTCCAGCCCCACCAACCATGGTGGCAATCTCCCCCTGCATGCTCCCACGAGGCCTGACATTTGCAGATCCACATTTACACTTACCTGGGGCTGCTTTTCTTGGCGTGCACTTTGAGAACAGCATCGTGTGCCAAGGCCAGCTTTGACTTCTCAGCTGCTCCTCCCTTTTGGTAACACTTGGCTGCAACCTGGGGTGAAATCACACACACAGCTTTCACCCATGTGCATCCAACCCATGGCTTAACCACACAAAAGCAACACTTCATTCTACAGTCACTGCAATGGAAATTAAGACTGGTAGGGAGCCTGGAAGAAGGGAAAGGTAAAACACTGCAGTATGTTTTCAGGACAAAATGAAAAGCTTTAAAGTCAGTCCACGTGGGCCTGCTGCAATTAGAATTTTAATTATAATGTTTTACATGGAAGTAGTGAAAGCAAAAATTCCTGGTAGGCTGGTAGAACAAACAGCATTTGCAATCTGAATGATGGCCTTGAGCCATTAATTTGTAAGTCCCCAGGCACCTACCACATAAATTCTACTAATAAGAGCCAGGAAAACCAACGTGTGCAAAAGCTAAAAAATCAAAAAGCACAGAAAGTTTATTCATGTTTTTATCATATCAGGCCCTCTCTGGGATAAGATAATATAAGATAAGAAAACCCAATAGCAAATATCAATAGCAATACATTTCAAATTGCAAGATGAAATTTTTTCAGCTGTTCTGTTATTCATCTAAACAATTATAGAATCATAGAATCATTTAGGTTGGAAGGGACCTCCAAGATCATCAAGTCCAACCATTAGGGCTCTAAAGTCCTCTGCTAAAACAGATCAGAATCTGTCAGGGTTGGAAGGGATTTTTTCCAAGGGAAGATAGAGACTGTCTGTATAGTGGCAGCTGATTATTTTGATTTTTGCTTTCTCCAAGGGAAGATACTCTCTGTATAGTGGCAGCTGATTATTTTGATTTTTGCCTTGTTATAAATACCCATTTTCCACATTAAAAAAATATGTTGCTATCAGCAAAACAAAGGAGAGACTGTGAGACAGTATCAAAAGCTTTGCTAAAATCCAAATCCACCACACTGACTGGGACCTCTCCAGGCTCTCAAGACTGTTGACAAACAATGGAGAGAGGTCCTGCAATAAAGTTTATCATACCCCCAGTAATGGTCTTCCAACACAGAGTTCTGGGAGTCCAAGGGCTCATCATTGGTCTTAAAGACAGAGGTGAAGAAGGCATCACTCTGCCTAGATCCCTGTTTGTGAGGTGACTCACTCATCAAGAAATGGACCAATGTCATCTCTGATTCTCCTGTATCTTCCTGTATTTTTTAAAAAAAGCCCTTTTTGTTGTTCTTCCAGCTTGAACTCTTACTGATCTTTGGCAGCAGAAATTTCTTCCCTACAGTGGCAGTGTCTGTAGTCCTCCCATGTTGCCTGTCCTTGCTTCCAACATCCACACACCTTCTCTTTCTGCCCAAGCTCTAAAAGATCCCTGCTCACTCAAGCCAGCCTTGGGCCCCACTTGCTTGACTTCTCCCACTTTGGAATTGCCCACTCCTATGCTCTTAAGAAGAGGCTCTCAAAAAGTGACCAGCATTCATGGACCCAAAGATCTACAAAAGCAGATTCCCAGTGGTCCTTACTAACTACCTCCATCAGCAGGGCCAAAGTCTTTCTCCCTTCACCAACAATTTGAAACTCAACTACTTTGTGGCCACTGTGACCAAGACAGCCACCAATCACCACTTTGCCCACAAGTCCCTCTCTGTTTACAAACAAATAATCCAGGAAGGCACCTTTCCTAGTCAGCTCCCTTTACACCTGCACCAGAAAGTTAACTTCAACATACACCAGAAGCTCCCTAGGACCTGCTGGTGTTCCCAGATACTTCCAGTTGATGTCTGGGAAGTTAAATCACCCATATGGACACGGGCAGTTGATGTAGAAATATCCTCCCTTAATTCCTTGTAGAATAATTCATTGGTGGTGTTGTCCTGGCTGGGTTTTGTTTAACTGCCATCCCATATCTAGATTGTTTTAACTCTCAATTTAGGAAACAAAAGGCTGAAAAATCTCCACATTCTTTAAATAGGAAGGGAAGGAAATGATAATTTTTCTACTCCTGCTGTGGTTTTCTTAGAAATCCCTTGGTTCTTACACGCTGTTCCTTAATGTGTGTTTTGCATCCACCCCTAATTACTGCTCAAAAAAACACCCTGAAAGGCCTCTGAGATCATCACCACATCAATGCACTTCCAAGAAATGTTTTCATTTTTTCTGCAGTAATGTTATTGCCACGCACGTGGTTCAGGTTCACAAATTCCAGATAACTCCAGTTGTGGGTAATTGTTTTTTTCCCAACCATCTTTTACTTGTGTGCATTCAAATGTTCTTCCCTCACTGGACTGCAAATTCCCAAGTAGAGCATTTCAGTTTACAGACAATAGGTTTGCTCTCCCTGCTTGCCTCTTGCAAGTCATCTACAAGTAGTCTGTAGACACCTACTCAACTACAAACCCCAAACTAAGACTGCTAAGGAGCAAGTGAAGGTTTACAGATCATTTTATAGATGCAAAGAACATTTCAGAATAGACAAGAATCCTTATTTCAGATAAACATATGCTCCTACCTCCCAGAACTGATGTTTAGCATAGTAGTCTCCCTGTGCAATCCATTCTTCTGGAGTTGAGGTTTTAGCAAACATGCTGTCATCTAGATCTAGAGGGTCAGAAGTCATCATTTGATGTCAGAATGGATAAATCACAGAAACCATGTAGCACATGCCCCAAACTAAGAGTTCACACCTCATAATGTTCCAAACTCTTTATGATTTGTATTGAACTTAGTATTTTATCCCTCTCAATCAGCACTGAAAAAAACCAACAAGTTTGGTTGGGTTTTCAAACACCTCTATAAACCATGTTTGGGTTTTTGGACAAAACTGGGATTTATATGTAAATAAACCAAATTCTTTCATTTGATAAAGCTCTGTTGGGATAGTTGTCCAAGAACAGCCTTGGTTACTGTGGAGGTGTGATGGACACTCTGCTCCTCTTTGAACTAGCAGAACTTTGCTCTAGACCTACTTGCTGACCAAAGTTAATCCCATTGTTTGAGGCTATCAGTGAGAAAACAGCACCAAAACAACAATAAAAAACCTCCAACTGGTTTGGCTGGAGAGTGGGCTGATAAGTGGCTGAAACTGTATAAAGACAGCCGAAAATCTGACTAAAAATTAACCACTTTTAGGCTACAAGTCTCTGCAGCCATAAGTGTCCATCCAGCTCTGTCCATAGCAGCTGGCTGAGTGGCAAGATCTGAGTAGGGATCATAGAATCAGATTGGTTTGGGTTCAAAGAGACCTTTCCAGGCCATCTAGTCCAAGCCCCCTGCACTGAGCAGGGACATTGTAACTAGGGCAGGTTGCTCAGAACCCCACCCAGCCTGACCTGGAATGCCTCTCAAGGTTCCTCCTCCAAGCTGAGAGATCCCTTTACTCAACACCAGGCATTAATGGGTTGGGAAGTGACATTTTTGCATGCATTTAACATTGAAGACACATCTAGTAAGCTTATGTGAGGATCTCTGTATCCCATGCCAACATTGTGTAGTAAATAGAGAACTGACCATCAATCCATCTGTAGGTATTAAATACCTAAATTTACTGGTTAGAACTCAATTAAATACTAGATGAGGTCTGTCTGAGTGATCTCAGATTTCTCCTACAACAGCTGGAAAACTGATACTAATGAATTAGCAACAAAGTCATGTGTTAACATTCAAAACTGATCTTTAGAAATAAGACCCACTGAAATTGGGGGAACTTTGCAAGGGAACTTAGAGGGATCAAGAAATTCAACCTTCTTTTATCACACAGCCTAAAAGCAAGACAGCAAGTCTAGAGTGTCTGGTTTGACAGTGTTTAAAGAAAGTTTTTTGGGTAATTTTACCTTTCTTTTCATCTGCTTTGACAACCTGAACAAATTCTCTTTTGATGAAATACTGAAAAGCTGGAGCCCGTTTATCTCTGTCTTCATCAAAGATCCAAAGATTGACTCTGGCTCTTGTAACTGCAGTGTACAATTGTTTGAGTTCTCCATTCAGCATCTGAATAAAACAAAAAAAAGAACCAAAACAAAAGAAAAAAAACAACACACCAAAATAAAAGGGATGAAATGTCAGATGAACTGTAGTGAAAAAAACCCCATACTTTGCAGTGATAAGAAAACAGCAAATAGATACAGACTGAATAACAAACACAGAACCTTTAAATAAGCAAGTCTAAATATTAAATGTGGGGGTTTTTTAATTCCATAAGCCAACTTTTCTCTTTCAAAAATCAAGATCACACAAATATGAACACCTACCAAAAAGACAAAGCAATCTGAATGAACATGGAACTACAGGATGGAAGATTTCTTGAAGGAATTTCTCTAAGATTTAAGAATTTAGTTTATCCTTCCTATTCCCAATGTTACAAAGAACTCACCTTGTACATTCCTACATTAACAGGAGTTGTTTTCTGCAGACCAGTAACATCCTCCAAGGGCACTTCAATTAAGACTTTGCTTCCCACTTGCACATCTGAATTTGGAGTATAGGAAGAAATTATCTTCCATTCTTTGCTAGCCTAAAAGGTCAAGAAAATGATGTTTACTTGCATGCAGCAATCACTACTACCCACAGATGCAAAAGATAAAGTCATGTTGTGATGGACCAACGTATCCCACCAACTGAAGAAGGCTCAGAGTGGAAGAAAATTACCTCAGGGAAGTATGTAAAGAAAAAACATCAATATTCATTAACTGGCTTGAACTGATTTCAAGCTGCCTGTTACTTCCCAGGGACTGAGGATGCTCATCATGGTGGTGGAGCACACTGGGAATGACATTTGTGTTGCCATTCCACTCTGTATCACCACTGTTAAATCAGGATACTGCAGTATCACTCTTCTACAAGGAAATCATATTCAACATCTAATATACCAATAAGTAAATCTGATATTCTTTTCTACTGATACTCTTTTCTGCTGTGATGAAACCATCACCATGAGAGGAGACACAGGGTCCTTCCTCAGCTGGAAAGCCAACTAGACCACATGTAAAATAAAGAAAAAAATGCAGAAAACAGATAAGAATTCAATACCTCTGAATCAGTGAAAAAGTTGTAAAGTAGAACATCATCAAATTCCAAGCCCTTTGCTTCATAAATTGTCAGCACAAGGGCTAAACTAAGCTCCTCAGGTATCTTCTCCTTGGCAGTCTCATTTGCCACTAATATCACCTGTTACAAAATACATGAATAAAGAGAAAATATTAGGAAGCCAAAAAAGGTAAGAGCTGCATAGAGAAAGCACATTCTGCAAAAAAAAGGTCACAAAGCTGCCATGAGAAGACTGACAAACGTGTGGCATGGGCAGACACTTGGAGGTCTGGTGGAAGAAAATTTGGAGTTGGAAAGGAATGGGACAAGGCAACAAAATGATGCAGGAGAAAAGTTGGATGTGTACCAAGAAGGAACAGAAACCAACACAACCAAGGTTTCTACGTTTAAAAAGTGACAAATCTCATTTATCAGTGAGCTACAAGGGCTTAAAAAAAAGAAAGTTGTGGGCAGTCCACCAAAAAAAGGAAAGGAAGGGGACAAGGCAACACCTGATGCACAAAAGAACAGGAAGAGCTGGATGTGTATACCAAGAAGGAACAGAAACCAACACAACCAAGGTTTCTACGTTTAAAAAGTGACAAATCTCATTTATCAGTGAGCTACAAGGGCTTAAAAAAAAGAAAGTTGTGGGCAGTCCACCAAAAAAAAATGATGATTCAGCTGGAAGAACCTGCAAAAAGCCCTACAGTGTGAAAATCAAACCTGATGGGCTCCAAATTCCACGGGTTGTGTTTTCCTCTTGTTGCCCCTCAGCAGGATCGCCAGGTCGCTGACGCTGCAGGACTCCAAGACCGTGGGCTTTGGGCCATCAAAGAGACCACAGTCCTTAGGAAGCCTGTCGAAGGACTCTGGGAAGTAATGCTGAAGTAAATCAACCACTCCAGATGCCAAACGGAGGATACCTGCAGCAAGCAGAATGGAGATTGCAGACCTCAGGCTGAGCCTTTCATACTCTCACCAACACACTCTTAAAAAGATTTTTGATAGAAGTGTGAAATCGAGCAATATCCTGACAAAAAAAAAAGCTAGTCAGGGAAGAGAGAAGCTGTGAGGTCCACTTTGTTTCTGCCATTTTGAGTGGCCTTTATCCTTGGGCCTGCAGCATCCTTCAAAGGCTTAGCAGCACCCTCACAAAATGAAGGGTATAAATGAGAAACAAGAAAAGCAGAAGCAGCCGAGGAATGCTGCAAAGAAGAGGGATTTGGGGACCAGACAACAGAAATGGGTATGATTATTTGTCAAGCTCTCCTCCAAATCCAGTCAAACCATGAGTGTCCAAACAATGACCGTTTTAAAAACAATCATTTTTGGTTCTCCAGTTGAGGTGAAGAAAAATTCTCCATTAGAGAACTGGCATGGGGGAAAAAGCTGATCATCTGATTTCTTAAACAACCAGGCTGCTTAAAGATGCTTTGAATTAGCTCTGATTGAAATCAGAATGCCAATCACCAGTGACAGCTGAAGAGCAGAGGCTCAAGATGATAAATTGGTTACTCTACCTGAATGGGACCTGTAGTTCTGGTACAACTGATAAATCCTCCTTGGTTTTCTGATACGCTGCTTCTTGTTCATGGAGTTCTTGCTGGCGTAGTGAAAGAGTGACCTCAGGTCACTGAACCTAAAGGCAACTCCTTTCATGATGCTCTGGGCAGTGTCACCAGTGAGGAACATGGAATTTGGGTCATTGATGCACTTCATCAACAGCGCCAGCTCGGCTTGGGTGAAATCCTGGATCTCATCCCCATAAAACTCATGGATGGACCACGGCAGCTCCCTGAGCTTTGAGAGTCTTTGAGATAGATTATACAGCAAGTCTTCTTCATCAAAGTAGCCTCTCTGGGACCGTATCTGCTGATAGAGACAGAAGAGGTGGTAGATTTCACTCCTGTCTTCCGTGAAGTTCGGTGACCTCTTTCGGCCCAGCTTTTTATACTGCTCCTCAGTAAGTTTGCCCCCAGAGCAACTCAGTGCCTCAAAAGAGCCTTTCAAAAAGGATTTTATTTCTTTCCAAACCAGCGCTGGGTTGTACAAGCTTTTACCTTTGATCATTTTTGGCCAGATTTCATTTGCAAACACGCTGTAAGTCACGAATACCCGAGGATCGCTCTCCCTCGGACACACATCTGCAGCTCCTTCACCATCACCAGGGTCTGCTTCAACATTACCTTCTTCATCCTCATCTTTCCAGTGTGGTAAAACCAAGTCTTCCTGAGGACTCCAGCCAACAATGGTTTTTTTAAGGCTTCCATCCTCATTTCTTGGAAAAAACGGGTCAGGCATGGATGCATCCAGCAGCAGCAACAACTGCTTGGAGGTGACAAACAGCGGGAAATTTTCATCTTTAATATCTTGTAGCTTGTGAACACTTGGCTCCAGAGGCTTGAAGTGACTGGTCACCTTCGAAGATTTGCTAAGCTCAATGAAGTTCTTCTGAACTTCTTGGCACAAGACAGGATTTTTTGTGACAAAGATCTGGTGCAGGTGCTCCAACCTGTTCAACGCTTCTGCACGACACGTTTGGGCTTCTTCACGGTCATCACCCGAGTTCATTTCTGCACCAGCTGTGCCCACAGGAACTTTTTCCACCTCATTGTTCTGGTCCTGCTCGTCACTGCCTGGCTCCTCACTGGAATTGTCACTGCTGTGTTTTGGTTCACTCTCCTCCTTCTCTGACCCAGCTTTTCCAACCTCACTGCACGGCATCTGCTGCCAGGTTTGCCTCTCTAGCAGAGGACCATTCGCCAAGGTGGATTTTTCCCAGTAGGAGTAGAATTTTTTCCAAAGCCTGTACAAACAGCAGGTTGTCTTCCCCGTCCCACTCCTCCCAATTAAAATGATGGGTTCCATGGGCTGTGGGTTGAGATCGATGACCGCGTACTCCAACTCCCCCACTCGGAAGGGGTACTCCACTGAAGAATGCACATCGTTTATGATGTTAAGGGCCATGTTAGTACTGAAGCTGTGAAATTTTATGAGGTTGTATTCCAGTTCTGCTGCGCTGGCTGGAGGGAAATACTCAGGTATGGTGTGTTCTTTGGATTTCTCTGCCTCTGAGTCTTCGACGTAGCAACGTGGAACGCGCCTCTGCGTCGACACGCTGTGGTTCTGGTGTCCTCCTTCATTTATGCCCTTGAGCTTTTTCCTCAAGATGCAGGATAAGCCACGGTTGTAGGAAATGCATATACTATCTAAGACACGGTTCAGCTTGCAGTGGTCGAGGACAATGGCCCAAATTCTGATTATTTCTGTGTAAACTCTACCAGATTTTTCTGGAAGGCTTTTTGCCCGCTCTGTCTCCATGATCTTCTCCGCGCTCTCGCTGCAACGGGGAGAAAAGTCAATGGCAAGCTCCCACAGCATTCTTGCCCCTTTGCCCAACTTGGCTTCGAAGAGCTGGATGTCAGCTTTCAAGTGTTTCAGTGGCTTGTGAAGGCCCCTGGTCCATTCCCCGTTGCCGAGCTGCTTGATTGTCATGATGGTTCTAGTTTTCAGATAGTGAGGCACAGCTTTGCTGCCCAACGTCTTCAGCATTTCAGGGGTGCACTCAATCTCCCAGGTCATGTTGTCAAACTCCTGCACATAGGCCTCAATATCCAGAATCTTCTCCTTCTCTTCCTCCTGTTCTTCCTTCTCTCCATGAGGCTGGGCCACGCTGAATTCCCCCCCTCCCTTCTTTTTCTCCCAGTCACCCCTTTTTCCCTCAGCTGTGCTTCCACAAGGTTGGGAGGACCCCTTCCTTCCCTCTTCCAACTTCACCTGGGCTGAAGATGGCTTTTGTACCAGAGGGTGACCCTTTCTCAGGGCATCACCCAATTTCAGCTGCTGAATCAAAGCCGTGATTGCCTGCACCAGACTCTCCTGCAGGGTTAAGGCATTAGTGACTCTTTCTGTCTCCTGCTTTGCCAAAGGATCCTTTTCTGCCTTCACAGAGCAGGGAGGCTTTAAATCACCACGCACCACGTTGCCAGGACGCCCAGAGCTCTTTGGCTGGGAAATCTTAGAGGCTGGGACAGTTTTAACACCCTGCCCTGCTACATCCTGACGACACCTCCTCTTCTCCCCTGTAGCATTATTCCAGGCACGTAGCAGGACGTAATTTTTTTTGCTTTTATGCCCCACATCTCTCCCTAATTTGTTTTTGATGTTTAAGTTAATATCAAATCTGGCCAAGGATTCCATTACTCTAAAAGCCTGTGGTGAAACTCCTCTCTGAAAAACACGGTGCATCACTGTGTCTCCATGCTCATCTTGCACGTTTGGATTCAGGTATGGAAAGTCAGAAGGTCTTGAAGCAAAGAGATCAAGCAGATAGTTCAGGATGTTTAAAGCAGCCTCATCTGAAAGTGAGAGAACAAAGAAAAAAATAAATCACTTTAGAAGGCTGCTTAGCAGGTCAACAATCTTTAATATTTTCTTTTTCTTGAGGTATTAAACGAAAATCAATTTTTTCTCAAAAAAAAATCCACATTTCATATTTGTAAAACATGAAAATGGGTCAAAATTGAGCTTTTCTAATATTCAGGGACAACAACAGAATGGCAGGAAAGATTTGATATCCTCAGTGCTGCAACTGTTCCTGTAGCATTGATTTCATTCCTTTTTTAACCTCTGGGTGCAGACAGATTTGTTCATCTCCCAACACCAGCTGTGCTAGGTAGCACAAGGCAAGCTGGTGACTGCTCATCTCAATGACCAGCAGCTCCGGGGTCTGTGGAGATGTGGTGCTGAGGGACAGGGGTCACTGGGGACCTGACAGTGCTGTGGGAACAGCTGGACCTGATGATCTTAAAGTTCTCTTCCAACCAAACCGTGATTCCATGAACAGCAAACAGCCCCAGAAGGGGCAGCTGACGAGGTAAGAAATGGGGAATTTTTCAACAGCTGCTGTGAAAATAAACCATGCACATCTGGCTAGAGCTCTTGGCATCCCCCAGGCCCCAGCACACAAAAATCTTACCTTTTTTATTCAAACAGATGGAAACTGCAGCATGCAGAGGAGTATCTCCTTGTGCAGTGGAGATGCTTCGAGGATCTGCGCCCTTGGTCAGCAGAAAATGCACCAGTTTAAAGTAATTCTTTTTGAGGCATATTTGCAGTGGTATTTCAGAGTTGGTACCAGTTCCATGTGGAGAAGCTGGTGTGAAGGACATGAGGATATCAGGGCTTAAATTGATACACCAGACCTACAAGCTACAGAAAGTTTTGAGCAGATGAAGGTACACCCTGATTGCCTGAGAAGGTGAGGGTTTTTTGGTCAGCTTTTTACTGTTAAAAGGAGTTTTTGACTAAGAAAATCTTGAGAAGCTCCTCATTAAGCTGAGCTGCCAGTCCTCCTGTGGCAATAGGAAGACAGAAGGGCCAGAACTTATCTTCAGCTCAGTCACTGACCAAAACAAGAAGCCTCCCTGCACCTCTGGCACTCACAAGGCTGCAGGAGGACTGTGGGTCTGTGATTTACAGCTAACATCAAGTACTAAAGAGGAAATGAAAAATGTCAGAGGAGTCTTAGGGATAAACCTCATGCAGAACAGGAAAATGATGATGTCTACACTAGCCAAAAAAAGACAGACATCAGGTCATGCCTTTGAAATCACTCAGGTAGCCCATGACTCGTGACAGAACGGACTGAACCAGATAATACCAGGATAATATTGTGGCTGAAGACAGAGAAATGAAACCCCAAAGGCACTACAAGCAAAGACTCATCTCTGGCCTTTTACCAACCCTGAGAGCCAAATTTCACTGGAATAACACCTCCCACCCTCTGTAGCCTCACCAGCTCCCCCACGCAGCCAACGGATGGCACCCCAACGAGCTGCTGCGCTCACACGCAGCCACAAAACCCCCCACGCTGGTATTCCTGAAACTGTATTGCTCCAAACCCCCCCAAAAAAACCCTCTAGGTCTTTTATAAGATATTAATACTGCAGAGTTTTCACCTCCTCGTTCAACCAAGCACCTTATGAGGTGCATCTGCTCATCCGTCCCGTCGCAGCGCTGGACGACGTTGCCGATGTCCACGTCTGAGAGGTCACAGTTTTTGAAGAGCCCTCCTGCCCCTGAGGACTCTGACACAGTGGCTTTCCCCGTGAGCAGCAGCAAAACTGTCCTCCACATTTGCTTCTCCAGCAGCTGTTTTATGAAGCTGTCAGCACAGGCATCAGAGATGTTGCAAACCACCCCTTCAGGGATTTCTGCAAGAGAGAGAGAAGACAAGGTCAACTCATTCAAAGCCACATAAAACCCATCTCCCTGTCAACTCATTTCAGGAATAATGAACTCAATAAATTCAAACAGCAAAACATCACCCTTGCATCTTTCCATCCTTGTGCTGATGGACAGGTCAGTTTGAAGGTTTTGTTTCACCATAGTGAATTTTTGTGCCCATCCCTGTTGCAGAAACAGGGAAGAGAAGGAAGGGGTAAAAGAACCAAAATTGTCTGTTAGCATAAAACACACTTTTCAGAGCCATTAAGCTTTGTGAGGGGGGGAGATGGGAGCCCACTGTACCTTTCACAGAAGACAGCACTTTCAGAAGTCGTTTCACTGCATCTGCCTCCCATATGTCTTTATGATGTACTCCATTTTCAAGCCTGTAGAACTGGACAAACTGCTCAAGAACATCCAGGAGAGAATCTGAACCAGCTTTTTCTTTGTTCCCTGCAAAACATTACAGAAATTCAAAATCCAGCTCCATGTTTTTAGGGCAGAACTGTAACATGGTACATCTCTGGGCTCTAAGGAACGTGTGGTGGCAGGTTGAAGTCAGATGGTTGAAGCTCTTACTGCCAAAACCATGCCCAAGATGGATTTCATATCCCAAAGGACATCTGACACACTCAAATACAATCTTTACTATAATAGACTAGGTTGAAAACTGATAGTTCACAAGTTGATATGCATGCAGGCAGGATTTTTAGAGGGGATGCCTAAAACCAGTCATGTTTTCAGCATAGTTTAAAGCAGATGTCCTGAGCTTGTCTGACTCCTCAGTGCCAGTTAAGAAATACAGCCATAAGTTGTCCTCTTCAAAGAAAAAAACCCAAAACAAACCAAAAACC
>NW_008587666.1:0-16307 GCF_000691845.1 Merops nubicus
AGAGCAATATTCAGCTTCGTGAAGCGCTCACTCTGCTTCCCTACGCGTGCCCCGCGGTGACGAGGGGGTAGGTGACATCCGCACCCTGGCTCCCGGCTCTGGGCGCTTGGACACGCTCTGGTCAGCCCGATTTCGTAGCAGCCCTTCACCTTCGCAGGTGTTTTGGGTCGTGCAGCTGCAGCTTTTACATGGTGGATTTTTCTAGGAGTTCTCCAGTATAAAGGCTGTTCGGGGAACCACACAAAATGGCAGGTGTGTAGAAAAATAGTCCCAGGACTTACATGTAGCCTGAAACACAGAGCAAACCACTGGATCCAGGCTGCTAGCCATCTCTTGCCATCTACGTGGCCCAGTATGAAGAACATACAGGCCAGGCTTTACCATCCAACTTCAACAAATAAAGGGAAGATATGATATGGTTAACAACAGGAGAAATAAACAGATCAATATATTCACTCACAGGAGACAATGTAACAAAGAAAGGAGTAAGCCAAGCTAGGAATCCAGTAACGGAGGAAAGAAGAAACCAAGTCAACACTCCAATCCCAATCATAAAGAAGTTACTACAGAAATTACTGAAGAAAAGCACTGTCATATACATCACTCTCATCCTGTCCTACTCTCAATCCCATCCCACCGTTGCTGGGAACTCTGATTGCCATAGACAGTCAAGAGCCCTTCCAGTAACAGGAAACCCTACATGGCACACCACTGCATGCAGAGCCAGCTTTTATACTATTAACGTTAAAGGCAGGCCACCTGGTGTTAAATTCCTAATTGGTTTTCATCCCAGGTTGGCCACATCATGAGAGAAAACCAAGAGGAAGGTTTCTTCTGCTGTTGGAGAATTCTCTGCCTGGTTATGGGCATCATCTATATGTCAACTTTGATTCAGGGCTTGGGGCACACCCCTGCATGCAGAGCCAGCTTTTATACTATTAACGTTAAAGGCAGGCCACCTGGTGTTAAATTCCTAATTGGTTTTCATCCCAGGTTGGCCACATCATGAGAGAAAACCAAGAGGAAGGTTTCTTCTGCTGTTGGAGAATTCTCTGCCTGGTTATGGGCATCATCTATATGTCAACTTTGATTCAGGGCTTGGGGTTTAGACCCCCAGCACTTCACCATCACACTTGGCAACTGCCTTTTGGAAAAAGTATCTTTAGTCCAGGCCCACAGGACCTCCTTATAAGGAAGACCGAATATGTGTGGGAAGAGCTGTCAACCCCTGCACCTCATGACAAGGTGTAGGTTGAGAAAATCTAGAGGTTATCTTGATACTCCAGCTGATTTTTCATTTTCCTTCATAAGCAGAATAACCAAACACATAACTGCAAATTGCAAGCAGGCACCTACTTTCTTTATGTGTACTCATCTGCTCTTAAATTCTTGTCCTCCCTAGCTAAAGCTGTATTGGGCAAGCACAACTTTTGCAGCCCCATCATCATGTTGCTCTTCTTTACCACCCTACCAGCCACATACTCTGTCTGCATGCCTGAGCTGTGAATGGTTTGCAGACTGATTCGACCTAAAAGTAATCTAGTGTAACATTGGTTGATCCAACCTTGTCCTCTTTATCAGCCTCAAGGTGGTATTAGCCTGGGATTTTTTTCTGGCATACCAATTGCCTAGCTGACATAATGACTATCTCTTCTTCTTTCTGTAGTTGATGGATCATTTCTGGTGGCTGCACTAGTGGCTTATATTTAGTTATTTAAGTTGTGGTGATAACTAAAACATGCTCCAAGTGGCTTTGACCCCCAGCTCCTGGACTGGGTTCAAGGTGGAGGAGAGATGTCCGTTACCCTGTGCCACCAACTGCAGCCGAGCATTGCCAGCTCTCTTTCAAACCAAGCCAGCCAGGCTTCCTGTTTAACATGAGGACATATTTTGGTACTGGGGATCCCCACTGGGTTTCGGAACCCCTGGTAAAGGTCAGCATGTCACCTCAAGGACCAGGAACATCATCTGCCCTTGCTTAAAGTGCAAACTCCACAGTGCAAACTCCATGGGGCAGTGTGTCAAAATGGGGCAAATCCATTGTATCCTCCCAGACTGGTGAGGTTAGGCTGAAGATACACAAGGTTTGAAAGGAGGCATTGAGGGCAAGGGATTTCAAACAATTCATTTTTTTTTAAGTTTACACAATGAGTAATGTGTGACTGGTTGATGGACTGATTGGTGAATTTGATGTGTGGAAATGGTTTAAGGGCTAATCTCTGGCAACATATAAAGTATCAGGATACAGTTGTTTCCCTTCTATTGTCTGAAAGAAATTAGGCTTATTTTTATGCCTTTTTAAAGGAAAGCAAATTTGAAATACAGGTGCTTGTAGCAGTCAAAAAAAAACATTTCTCCATTTATATTTTGTAATAAAATTTAACTCATTTATGCTGTTTGGTACTATTATTATTAGTCTTCACCCTGGCCCTATAGTTGTTCTTATTTTTTTACAACTAAGCCTTCCTCTCAGAAACTTATAATCTCAATTTATTTCCTGGTGTCCTTGTAATGCTTTAAAAACTTAGAGGACAAACTAATCTCTGTAATAAATACATCTTTTTCTAAAAGATTTAGTTTAAGGTGAAATTTTGTTCCAGAACTTCAATAAATCATGAGAGTGATATTAAGTAACAGTATTAATTAAGATATTAACTTGTTTGTTTTTGTTGTTATATGCAGCTAGTTGATGTATTCTTGCATGCCAGCTACATCTGCAATTCTGGAAATAACAAACTGTAATTTTTGTAAGTCACTGCTTAGAACAAGGTGACTAGTAAGTTGAATGTGCTTTTAGTGCAGTTTAAGGCTGAAGTGAACAGCCCCACTCATTAATGTTTAGGGAACTTGTTTGCTCTCAGAACATGAAGATAACAATTTTCATTTACGAGAAAACTTTGAAGTAATATTTGTCACCAGTACAAGCAAGAAATAAGGATATCCTTCTCAACAGAGATAGCACTTAAGTTTACAGTATTCTTCTCGTAATATGACATGATCACTCCACTTGTATGGAAGGACATTTCTAAATCAACTGCTATTTTTAAATGTAGTTAGTAAACACTGTAGCACATCGTGGCCCAAGAAGGCTCTGTTCTCCCACCCCAAGCCCACCTCGGGGCATACACTCTGCTCTGGAAAGCTGGGATCCAATGACCATGACTTGCCCAACAGGGCTTTGTGTAAAAAGGGTTGCACCACTGGCAAACACAGCACAACAAACACAAGGGGCAGCAAACAAATAGTCGTTCCTCAAAATGCTTACATACACACCTCTGCCAGTAAGTGCCTTTTCAGTACAAAAATACTGTACAGGTGTCCTAGAACACCATCAGGTCCACGTTGTATTATTACAGTTACTAACAGCAGGTGCTTTGTGGTATCACTGCCACGTTAGGTCCGGGAACAGTTTCTCGTTAATCGTAGAATCACAGAATCATTAAGGTTGGAAAAGACCTCCAAGATCAGCAAGTCCAACCATCACCCAACACTACCATGACCTGGGATGGTGACTCCACCACCTTGGCAGCCTATTGATCATATGAATTGGAGAAAGGAATGTGAAAGAAAAAAGATTAAATGTCTGCTTTTGAAGATAAAGCCTTTTTGCTGATATTTTTTTTTAAAAAAAATTAATCCATGTTGTTCATAAACCTTTATTCAATCCTTAGAAAGTGTCAGCCTAACTGTAATGGTTGCAATCACGACAGAAAAATCACTTCTCATAACCAGCATACTAAGTAACATAGATTAAGTTCTGCTGCCAAAATGTTTTCCTGTATAGGTGTACGTTTGCCAGTATAGACTGCCCTGCATGCAGCTCGAGACTTAGATGGGTTTTTGCTGATAAATCTCTCCAGGCAAAGCCTTTGCAGCATGGACAAGGCCACTGCTTAGCAGACGAGTGGTCGCACAATCCCCGTCCTGGGGCACCTGCTCATCTGACACAAAATTGCAAACCTGCTGTGGTATAAAGTACATGTGTTGTTTGTGGTAAATCCCCAGGGAGACACAACCACTCAGCTCTCTTGGGGAAGCCAGTGAAAAGTACGGGAGCTGAAAGGGTCAAAGGCTGAGTTTCAAAGGGGAAATCCCATCCAAAGGCAGATGGAGCCTGGGGGTTTCCCACGCTGGGACTCTGCAGGAGGCCTGGGGGCTCCCGTGCCAGCCCCTGTCATCCAATCCCTGCCACCTTTCACACAGACACGGCCGTACTTCACCACAGAGGGGTCAAGAGTACTTAATGCCTGAAGTAGGAAACCATAAGTTACTGCAGAACAAGGTGATGGTTTCAGAATGGATTTAGGACAAATATAATATACTTAATTAAGATTTGTTTGGATTGGGCAGTATAATTTAAGAGTAAGTTTCTAGCTTGGGACTACTGTTGTAGTTCTGCTGTATTATGAACTACCCATAAGCCCTAGGCAAGGGTTCAGCATCACTATGTCCCTTACTTATATGTCCTAATGCATCCTAATATGTGGGTGACTGAACTTCCCTCAGAGGTACATTGGGGGAAAACTGCAATTAATGTTGGGAGATGCCCAGAATCAGTGGTAATATCTTAGCTGCTGTCTTTAAGTGGTAATAACATGTTGATGATGTCAATTTTGGCCTCCAGGCAGATTTCTTTAATTCCTAGAGGGAGAAATCTGTGTTCTTCCAAACTTAAGAGTGTTGGTGATGTCCTCGTGGAAGAGATCCAATTTAGTGCAGTTAGAGCTCCTAGAGCCATGGCTGATTTTGATCCAAGCTGTTCAATAATTAAACTGATCAGGTTAAACAGTTTTCATATTTCAGGAATCTCCATAGTTTACAAGAATTCTGACAACAACACAAATACCGGAAGAAAGCCTAAACTAAGCAATTGTGGCTGTTCTCATCTTTCCTTCCCATAAAATCTCTCATTCCATCAGGTTGGTCCTTGAAATGGAACCTCTTTGCTTTGTGTTTCTTCATGTCTTTAGACATCAACATGAATGACTTCACAAAAACGCGCTGGCCCTCATATGATATATTTTAATTAATTCAGTATATTATAGTAATTTATAATGCATGAGAAATTCACAGTTTATAAAGACACAAAAATGCTAAAACTGATAATATGAGAGCAGTGATATGCCATTCTCTTGTAAAGCATCAGAAAGCATGCTTGAGTATTCCACGATAACTACAAATAAATACAAATGCTATATTCTTTTAAAACTTTACTAATTAGAAATACCTAAATGTTTGACACATATACCTTTTGTATTAAAAAAGGAAACCAGCAACTTAATATGTAAAGTTTAATTATTTTAGTTCATTTACAATGTTATATTGCTAAAGTAATAGCATTGTTTTATGTTTACAGTTTTCATCTGATCTTAATTAGATCAAAACAATGTTTTCATTCAAAATTCTTAATGTAATGAACATAATATACTCTTTTTTTTCTGCTCTTCTACTGAAAGAGACCCAAAGACTTGCATACCTATCTAGGCACCATCAGAACTACTTAGGAGAAGGTAGCAATCTGTGTGATGCAAGCTTAATTCAAATTTAAGATGATATTTCTGAAGCATGCACGGTTTCAGTGGAGAGGAAAAAAAGGAGATGTCACAGTGTGACACGTGACAATATTTCTTTACTTTGGATGGTCACCTCTTCAGCCATTTTAAAAGACTTGTGATTTTTGAGAAAATAGTAACCTTGTGTAATCCAAGCAGGAGGTACTTCTAAGGATTTAAACATCTATTTGATGCCAGCATCGACAGAGGTCTCTAGGACATGTAGATAAGAGTTGTCCAGAGAAATTGCTCAACAGCAAATGTATTCGGGCACACAGTGAAGGGGAAGGTTGAATATTAACAGAGAAGCAGTGGTTGCTCAGAAGGGTTGGTCCTGTCATCATCAAGCCTGAAATGAAGGTTGCCGCCTATATATACCGGAGCAGAGAGGTCCTCTCCCTGCCAGAGCTGCTGGTGGGAGGAGGAGGTCACTCAGCTGCTCAAGCAAGCCAGCACCATGAAACTGCTCCTGCTGTTCCTGCTCTGTGTGTGCTCCGTTAAATCGCACATCTCTTCTGACTATGATGAGGTTGTAATGCTGATCGTAATTAATATGAATAAGAATAGTAAAAGTTATTAATTTTATTTGATTGCATACATGACTTACTCAGCTTATGTGAGTTATCTGAGTTAGAAGCTGAGGGAGAAAATGATCCAGTGCATGTTCTTTTTCTGTGTGAAGTGTTCAAAGAAGTAACCTTTGTACTATTTCCTTATGTGTATGTGACAGCACAATGGTTATTTTCTGAGTTGGGTTATATTTTCTTCCTATTTCTTTTATTTTTCTCTAGGGAGTGAAAAATGTCTGATGGTAAGATTAGTTATTTAGCTGAATTTATTTAAGGATAATAATTCAACAGTATTGACATATCATGTTATAGACAATTAATGTCAGGTGGAAAAGAGTAGAAATGTGTAATTAGTCATGTCCCATATCAAAGACAGTAAAAGCTTTTATACGAATTCAGTAGACATTGAAAAAAAATTAACTGCCTGTTCATATAGCTTTACATTGCAGATGGAGAGGTAACAATTGTTAAACAAAAAGGCAAGCAATGGGGATCACTCTAAAATAACAGTTTAACCTATATTTAGTTTTAAGTAAAATATTAATATGGGAAATACAATTTAGAATTTTAGTATTTTTTTTATATTTTTAAAATCCCTGCAAAAATGAAATAGGTCAGGGTAATAAAAAATGAGGTTATTTTCTGTTATACGATCTAAGCATTTGTGACTGTACATCAACCACTAATAGCACTACTATGCTAAATCATTTTCAGCAATTTTGTGATTTGTATGCTGCCTACTTTTGAAACTACTTGAAGCCTTTGGTCTTTGACCCTTATAAATGTTTCATATTTGTAGCTAAGTTTGAGTGAGATTGGAGATAGCAAATGATTTTGATTCAGCAGTTCAAACAACTGTTAATTCAAATGGTTTAGTTTCAAGAAGTGCTTAGGGTCTAGGCTTGTTTTCCTTGCTCAGCCTCTTAGGCTATCCTACTTCTGGCAGAGAAGGAGAATGTATGCATCAGAAAGAGCTGTAAAAACCTATCCTGAGAGAGGTTATTGAATACTTTTTCTACTTCCATCAGTTAAAAGCTGGCGTGTGGCCTGAGACCTGATGTTGTATTTGACTGTGGCCTGATTTTCTGGGACCTTACAGATTTTCCTGTAGCCTGATGAAAAACTGGAACACTGATAACATGATGCTGAATATTATTCTTAGCCCCAAGAATGTCTCATTACCTTTTTTTTAATTATTCTACTACTTCAAATTTCATGGTGCCTAGTGGCTCTGAACTATATAAGCTTTATACCTCGGTCAAAATGAGCTACTGAAAGTTTTGCTTTGGTTTGTAGGCATTTTAGTTTGTCTACACCTAGGTGGTGATAGTGTGACTAGTTTTACAGGGGAGAGCATAGCAATAACTTTTCCATAATGCCAACCAAGCATATCCATTATTGCCTTTTTCATTGCATTCCATGGTTTTCCTTGCTGTTTAAAGTACTAACAGCTACTGAACGGATGCCTCCAACCCCGTGCATCACATTTTACAACAATGCCAGGTTCAGAGTTTCCTCTCCCCGTGACTTTGCAGGACGACAGCCCTCCGATTGATGTGCGAGGCCACCGACCCCTGGACAAAAGGCGGGAGGTAGCCCCCACACTCCGGCCTGTGGCCCCTCCCATCGGTGGGAGCGGCTATCAGCCCCGGCCTCCGAAGCAGACGAAGCCAGGGGACAAGAAGGAACGCATCATCTACCCTGACGCTGGTGGCTGCAAGCATCCTCAAGAGGAGCTGGTAGGTGTCTGCCTGTTGAGGCAGCTAATAACAGACTGTTCTTCTCTTCTAGTGCGCAGACTTTTCTTCACCAAACAAGTCACCGTTGTTCATTTAAAGCAGCCCAACTTTGCTTCATTTTGCTTGAGATTGGTAGGACTGCATTCAGAACAGTAATGCACAGCATCCATGGAATTAATTGCGCAGTCAAACTGCTGAGATTTGAACGGTAAATGAGGAAAGGAAGTGTCTGTGGCTTAGCCTGTGCTTTCCACATGGCTTTTCATAGGTAACTATTAAGAAGGATAGAAGAAAGCTCTGCAGAAGTGCTGCCTTGAATTTCAGATAATCTCAAGGAACTCTTGGGACCAAAAAAAATAACTTCTCAGGTCTTCCTTAAAACTTGTTTCAAACTAATTATACTCTACCCTCAGTCATTGCCCCAGCTCTTCTGGAAGAGCATGCAAGCGTGCTAAGATCTAGCATACTCCTTGCTGCCTTGCAAGTCACACTATCTGCCCTGTCCTCTCTGCTGGAAAATGTAAGCTGTAATGGTGCTGAGAGGCATCTAGTGTCTGAAAGAAGATTTAAGTGTGGAGACTTCCAACACATGAAGTCTGCTAAAGCTTAATGAGTACATCATAGCAGAGTTCCGCTGCTAGCTGAGCGTGCTGGTTCTCACGGGGCTTCAGCATTCCCCACCTCCTTTTACAATGCTGCTGTCCTTGACAATGCAGTGCTTGTTGCAGAAGCAATGGTGTTTAGCTTCTTGAGATGGTAATTTTTTAATGACTCATATGGCCATTTCACAAGAGATATGTACAACAAGGTGTAGAGAACATGGCTGATTCTCTGAGGCTAGTCAAAGAGGGGAGGGTTAGATATAAACATGCACAGGCACCAGGTAGTTCCTGACAGGTTTTAGTCATAATTCAGGTGGCTTAACACCATGAACATTTAACAGTGTGGAAAAATGAAAAGCAGTTAGTAGCCCCAAAAAGTGTGAAGACAAAGGGCTTTTCCCAAGAGCTTCAACAAAAGAGTCCTCCTGGGGACAAAGGGCTCCTTCCTGAGCTTCAGATTGCAGCTTCTTTGTAGATGTGGAATGCCTTGAGCCCTTATCCAGATGGTCACATATCTAGTCTCACATTATTCAATGTGTTCAAAGGCATGGTCATTCACTGATGGGATTAGAAAGTCTTTATCTTAACTTTTATGCACAGACCTTTTTGGTTTTCTTAAGGGAGTGCTGTGTCCAACTGGATGTGAGCTGCAAACTACACTCGTAAAACAGGAAAAAAATGTGAAATCAGTTGTTCGTGATCTAAAGGACAAAGTGAGCAAACTGTCTGACACCTCTACAACTTTCTATGAATACGTGAATGTTCTAGATAATCAATTGGTAAAGAGGCAAAAACAAAGAAAAGGTATGCTATTTCTATGAATTTCTAGTGTAAATGGTATTGCAGTTCTATTTGCATTGCTACTGTTACTTGTTAATAGGATTTTTTTTTTAAAAAAAAAAGAAAAATTAAAATACAGTGTAATATCTAGCAAAGTAAGGTTCCATGACCATGTCCTCTTAAGTCTTAAAAAAAAATCCTTTGAGAGAGGCAAGGGAGTGGATCTCATACTATGGCAAGATTCATATGAGGCCCCTAAATGTAAGGGTCATGGGATCCACCCTTACCTGCTTTTCTATATCCATCCAATCCTTTTATGCCCAGCACCTGAGTTGGCACCATGGCTCCCTAGATAAATTTACTGGCTAACAAAGAAATAACAATACACATGTACCACTTTCCTGAGAATTCCTGCATAGTTTTTGCATATTGTGGAAAAGCAAAAGAAATGCCTATCCTTCCTCCCTGCTAAGGAAAGAAGTGGCTTCTCAAATTTTGTTTACAGACTGCCTTTCCCTATTTCATAACTGGAAAACATATTCAAAACTAATCTGCTTTTTATCTCTTTGCTTTTCTAGACAATGATGATATATTTTCTCAGTACAACACAGAAGTTGAATTGCATTATAATTATATAAAGGATAATCTGGACAATAACATCCCATCTAGCCTCAGGGTCCTTCGTGCAG
Organism: Merops nubicus; assembly: GCF_000691845.1. Taxonomy (NCBI): domain Eukaryota; kingdom Metazoa; phylum Chordata; class Aves; order Coraciiformes; family Meropidae; genus Merops; species Merops nubicus. Next base: position 9,932 of record NW_008587666.1, read on the forward strand.
TTGTGGATTCTTTACACAAAAAGATACAAAAACTGGAAAATGCCATTGCAACGCAGGTGGACTACTGCCGTTCCCAATGTGTTGTTTCCTGTAATATTCCAGTGGTTTCAGGCAAAGGTATTCATTTAACTATAATAACATCTCTTCTCCTATTTATATCGCTGCCCAAATTGATAGATGCATCATTCAGTTGGTCTGAATGTGCCCCTGAAGATTGTGTCATTGATTAGGATAACAGAAAAGATGGTAGTTTACCCTAAATGAAAAAAACTCTTTTATGGATGCCTGTACTGGTCAGACCAAAGTCTTCTTACACAATACCAGTTCTTATAAGCAGCCAGTAGCATTTCAAAGAACTATGTCTTTGTAAGGTGGAGCTAATACATTTGTGACTATCATAGTTTTTTGATATTTTATTTTTTCAGTCAAGAAAGGTACTTTTTTCACAAGCTTCTCTAATTCAAAAAGTCCTTGGAAAGTATACAATCTTCCATCACACAGTTTGAACTTATAGAAACTCCTGTTTGGAAAAATAGAACAGTGCACTGTTCTTTCTTCCCGGATTCTTTCACACAATGTATCACAGAAATCCAAATGAAAGAGATTTTTTTTTTAATTGTTACCTTATAATTACCGAACTGAAGGATAAGAAGATTGCTCTTTCAGTAACAGAGTCTCTGATTTCTTTTTGCAGAATGTGAGGATATTATCAGAAAGGGAGGCGAGATATCTGAAATGTACCTTATCCAGCCAGATCCTTTTGCCAAACCATACAGAGTATACTGTGACATGCAAACAGATAATGGAGGTTAGTGTGAAATAGCCATGTTGTTAAAATATTGATTAGTATGGATGGTACAAAAAAAAATGTATTTATACAAACTAATGTGGAGTTTTAACTTTTGTAATTACTGGAGAATTAAGCCTGATTTACTCATTCAGAAAAGTCTTATTGGTCATCTTCAGGTACACAGCGGGTGACTTCTATAACGAAACTGGAAATAAATTGCTGGGATAGGGTTGGTGCATAGAAAACTTATCTTACTATGAATAGAAGGGACAATATATGGGGTGGGCACACAAGGACGGTCTGGCTCATTTCTTACCCTGCTACTGGGTGCTAGACAAAAGACCAGGGCAGACTTCAAGTTCTGCTTTTTCCACTTTCCCTTATGAAGCAAGCTGCTACTTAAGCGTGAGTAAGAACAGCAAGGCTGAGCTCATAAGCAGTGAAAACTCAGACCTGCTGCAAGGAAGCTCTTCTTGTCTTAAGATGAAGATAAAAGGACTGTATCTTAATGTTCCAAGCTCCCTTCTTAAAGGCAGTTTAATCTAACCACTGTCACTTCTGCAGGCTGGACTTTGATTCAGAACCGCCAGGATGGCAGCGTTAATTTCGGAAGAGTATGGGATCATTATAAAAAAGGATTTGGAAATGTCGCCAAGAGTGGAGGAAAGAACTACTGTGATACACCAGGTAAAACACTGAACGTGAAACAAAAAGAGCTCTTCGTACTGAAACTGTTTTCTTATATTTCTTGAAGCTCTTTCATTTTTTTAAAATGAACTAATCCCCTTCAGCAGACCTATAGCCAAGTCATAAAGTTGCCTTGAAGTATATTGTGAGGACTGTTTCACAGACCCCTCGCTTGTTACTTCTCAGGTGAATATTGGCTTGGAAATGACAGGATCAGCCAGCTAACCAAAATAGGTCCAACTGAAGTTTTAATTGAAATGGAGGACTGGAATGGCGATAAAGTATCAGCTCATTATGGAGGTTTCACCATTCAGAATGAAGGAAACAAGTATCAACTGTCAGTTAGTAACTACAAAGGCAACGCAGGCAACGCACTGATGGAGGGAGCTTCACAGGTGTATGGAGAAAACAGGACAATGACAATTCACAACGGCATGTTCTTCAGTACTTATGACAGAGACAATGATGGATGGTACGTACTTGCATCAGACATTTACAATAAAAATTGAGATTAAAATAGGGCTGCATATAGAATGTTTATCTAAATTGCTGTTAGTTTTCACAGCATTGCATAGTATCTTAAAATATGTTTTAATGCTGCAAGTTACTAGCCAAATGTCCATGGAGTCCTTGTATTTCCAAGGGCAGATAAAGCTATATATTATGTTAGTGCTGCTCTACAACCAAGTAAGAAGGAAGCACGCTGAATTTTATTGATTCCACAAATGATGTTCCCACAGACAAATCAACAAATCTGAATGCCATATGTTCGTTGTCAAGAAACCGATGGCGACAGTGTTGAGAACACTGTCTTGCTTAAGTAGGAATATTGGTACTTGCTCCAGTAAAACACATAATGGGTTCTGAGGAAAGAGACAGGTAGCATGTCCTATGTGTAAAACAAAGTTCTGCCTACTCAGAAGACAGGAGCTCAGTTGTAAAGTACATAATTTAGCACTGTATCTCTAAACAATATGCTATGTCTTTATCTTAATATCTGTTAACATCTTGATGAATAAATTGTGTAGATTGAGGAAGATATGCATTTCTTTTTGCTTTATATCTTTAAATTGCATTGATATAGCAATTATCATTATGAACTGCAAGTAATTGTAGTTATCAATTGGTAAACTCAGATGAGATTCCTCAAGGGATGCAGCTAAAATCTGACTCATTTTTCTTAGCTGTGTCACTTCCCAATTGCACTGTGTAGCACATACTTGTGGTTGTCAGCCTTTTAGAGGAAGCTCAGAGAGGATTTTAAATGTTTACTATGGTTTGAATATTTCAGTACAGGGGCAAGTGTATGTACTCTGTTGGTCTGTTTGCTTACAGCTCATCTGTCACTCTCAACGTTTCCCCATCAGGTTAACTTCAGATCCAAGAAAACAGTGCTCCAGAGAAGACGGTGGTGGATGGTGGTACAACCGCTGCCACTCAGCCAACCCCAACGGCAGATACTACTGGGGAGGCACCTACACCTGGGACATGGCAAAACATGGCACAGATGATGGGGTTGTGTGGATGAACTGGAAAGGGTCATGGTATTCCATGAAGAAGATGAGCATGAAAATCAGGCCATACTTTCCACATTAACCATTACCAAAATGTACAGAATCAGGGATTTTCTTTTAATGTTTGTACATGCTTATCTTTTTAGCTGTGGTATTCAGGCTTGTCTTTATATATGAGAACCAAATATGTATGTGTGAGCATATTGTGGCCTAAAGTGAAAAGCTATGTCAACTGTACATCAAACTCTGACTCATGAAAATAATTTGCAAGTATATTTTGTTCCATTTTTCATTTGTTCAGAAGACAGAAGTAACTAATATAGAATAACAGTGAAAAAAAAAAACAAAACAACAGACCAAAACAAACAACCAAACTCAGCTTTTTTTCACTCTTTTGTAAAGGACTTCTATACCACATTTGAAGAGGGAGAGGATAATTTTAAAATGTTTTCTAAAAATTAAATAAAGCCTCCAAACTAAAGTTTTCTTTATGATTCTGAAGTATTTATGCTTTATCCGGGGAGAAGCAAACACATTACACTAAATAATGGACAGTCATTCTCATCATTCTCTTTTATATTATAAAGTTAATGGTAACTACCCGTGTAACAAGTTGAGAAGGAATGAAGCTAAAAGATAGTATCTAACAAATAGGTAGGTCACCAGTCACTTAGTTCAAATCCTGTATGCTGGATACTGTGTGCATATGCAGTGTGTTTGCCTAGGTGGCCAAGAAGGCAAAGAGCATCCTGGCCTGTATCAGAAATAGTGTGTCCAGCAGGAGCAGGGACCTGATTGTGCCCCTGTACTGGCACTGGTGGGGCCACAGTTTGAGTACTGTGTTCAGTTTTGAGCATCACAATATAAGAAGGACACTGAGGTGCTGGAGCAGGTCCAGAGAAGGCCAAGGGAGCTGGTGAAGGGTCTGGGGAACATGTCTTATGAGGAGTGGCTGAGGGAATAGGGTTATTTAGTCTGGAGACGAGGAGGCTGAGGGGAGACCTTTTTGCTCTCTCCAATTACCTGAATGGAAGCTGCACTGACATGGATGTTGGTCTCTTCTCCTAAGTAACTAGTGATAGGACGAGAGAAAATGGCCTGAAGTTGTGCCAGGGGAGATTTAGATTGGATATTAGAAAGAATTTAGTTACTGAAAGAGTGGAGAAGCATTGGAACAGACTGCCCAGGGAGGTGATGGAGTCACTGTCCCTGGAGGAGTTCAAAAAATGTGTGGACATGGTACTCCAGGACATGGTTTAGTGGTCATGGTAGTGTTTGGTTGATGGTTGGGCTTAATGATCTTAGAAGTCTTTTCCAACCTTAATGATTCTATGATTCTATAAAATACTCCCTTTACTGAGACCTGGCTCACATACTATGCTTCTTAATATCCCTTCCACCATCCCACACCCTTTTATCATAGAATAAAATACAGTATCAGAAGACCTGGCTGATACGTCTTTCACACAATCACTATGGTGGGACCAGAGCAATGAGTGACTCCAGTCATAGGGTATTTCATCAGAGCTAGCGGTCTAGGCTCCCTCTGTAGCCAGAAGTGGGGGTTGTCCCAAAGACAGGACCTCCCAACCCTGGTATGCAGGGTCAAAAATGTATCAAAGGGGACTACCTTCCTCCACAAAGGAAAGGGCCTGGATCACTAGCAGTAGATGGATCCCATCTGAAACCTCTTGTGTTGATTTAACGTGTAGAGCCCAGGAGGACAAGGAGGAGACATCATGGCAGCATCTCACTACCTGAGTGCAAATGTTCAGCATCCTTACAGGCAGGCTTCCACTGAGGCTCGGGAGCAAAACCACAAGGAGTAAAGCAGAAGCCCCTTTTCCCAAAGCACAGCGACTTCTCTGCACACAGCTGTAAAGATGCCTTTCTCTTCAGCAAACTCTCCAAAAAGGTTAGACCGTGGCTCTGTTTGAGAAAAAAATCTGAGAGTGAGCTGCTTTGCCACTATTTAATATTGTTAAATGGTATGAAACATGCTGGACAGTGAGATCACAGGCAATGAAGTTTGCTCATGCTTGTTTCCCAATAGAAACACAGAAATATTAAACAGAGTAAATACTTGTGTAATTTTATGTCATAAGATATAAAGACAAATACAGCTTGGTCTTGTGTAATTGTGTAACTAATATAACTGTTTTTTTCCCTGCAGCCGGATTTTTCCTAAAACTTTCTTACTGCCATCAGCAAGTTGCTGATTTAACCCCCTTATCTCTGGAAGAATCCTTGCTTGTGCCGAGAAACATTTTAAACCAAAGAAATATCTACTATGGCCATAGAGACTGTGGGAAAATAACAGCAGATTGGCAAGGAGGATTGTAACTTGGAGCTGAGGTGTCGAAAAACGCACAGGTCACACTAATTGTTGTTTAGCTTTGTGTGCTTGACAAGTAGAGTATCTGTGTTTAGATAACACAGGTCCATGAAGGACTCAAGAGGCACCTTAAAAAATACGCCTGAGATTCCTGCCCTGCTATGGGAAAGACCTAAGCACAGTGGAAAACTATGCCTGCAAGAATCCTTGATGTTCAGGAGAAAGCAGCAGGTTCAAAAGCTTTTTTGCTGCCTAGCAGGGACTGAGTTCCATGGTCCTCATGTCTCTGCTTGTGTGTCTCCTCCCAGGTGTTGCTGTAGGCACTCCCCAGCTCACGAGGTAACGAGGATAAATTTACTCTTTGTATTTCAGCCTTGGTTTTGTGATTGTTCCTGCATCCTGCCTGTGTCGGCTCACACAGTGCTCTTCATCTTGCTTGTTCTTGTTACAGTCATAACCTTTTAATGGTCACTAGAAAATAGCGGCCTGTTTTGGGAGTTGTATTTATTATATTATTTATTATAAATACTTTTCTCTCCAGTCAAGGTATGAGCTGCCAAAGACACAGACAAAGTCTATATAAAAAGGGGTTTGAGATCAGTATTTTCTTGAGAAATTTTGTCAGTTATAAATAAGACGAATGAGCTATTTTGTCGATAATTAATCGATGTTTATTTTTAAGCCACAGATGTGCCCCGCTGCCTTCAAATTCACCGATTAAAGGTACATCATGCACATATATGTAAAAAAAAAATCTTTTCAACTCGAAGTTGTAACATACATATTAAAAGCCTGTCTTTCTACAGGGTTTCTATGGGCCTGATTTTCATTCTAACAATTTTGAGGGAATAGTCAGAGGCTCGAAATGGCAGCCAGACCACGCCGTTTTCGACCTCATAAGGAACATTGTACCTGGGGTCGTAGTGGCCCCCCAGGTAGTAAATGCCATTGAGGTTGGCCGCCTGGCAGCTGTTGTACCACCAGCCACCCCCGTACACCTCTGCGCAGCTCTCCTCCCAGAGGTCCTGGTCCTTGTCAAAGGTGCTGAAC
>NW_008587666.1:16338-24261 GCF_000691845.1 Merops nubicus
TGGGCGTGGGAGGTGTATTGGGTGCCATCCTCCAGCCAGCCGGTGATCAGCGCGTCCCCGGCGGTCCCCTCGTAGGAGGACACGGCGAGGGCGTACCCTTCTGCTTCAGACCCTACCTGCACGATATACTCTGCATACACAGCTTTTCCATCCCAGTCCTCTAACTCCACCCGAAGGAGAGTGTCGTTCTGTGTCAGCAAGTGTATGTTTTCATTGCCCAGCCAGAACTCTCCTCGCCCTCTGCCATCCACGCTGCCGAAACCTCTCTTGTAGTCTTGCCAGGTCCGGTTAAAGTTCACTGATCCATCCATTCTCTGTTGGATCAATAGCCATCCTCCCAAAGTGGTCTCTTGGTCGCAATAAACTGACAAAACCTTATTGGATCCCGCTGGCTTGATTTTGAAAATGCCACTTTTGGCACCAAAAGTGTGTTTCTGGCGGATATCATCACAGTCTAAAAAAAAAAGTTGAGCTGGTTTGACAGGAGTTATCAGCAAAATTTAATAAAAGGTTCAGAGGAATCCAAGTACCAATAGCTCTGAGGAAAATTGTTAATCATGTCTTGGACTACACCAAGTACAGTGACAGGCAACATTAAAAAGAATTCAGAAAAGAAAACTTTACATACTTCTGAAATTGTGAATTGTCTATGTAATACCCAAGAATTAATGAAATATTTTCCTTTTTGTTTCCGAGGTGGCCACAAACAGACACAGTGCTTGCGTTTTATCGTCGCACTGTTGTACTTCAGGATCTAAAGCCAATGCACTAGTGGAGTCAGTACGGGTGGAATTTGGCTCCACTACCTCAATATCTACTTCCGTGATGCCTGTGTACCTTTCCCAGTGGCTGTCCTTTGCTTCACTCTTGCCGGTCTGAAGCTGCGTGCCTGTATGTCTGGCATATCCTCTGCACTCTGATCATGTTGCACCCCACCTAGCTGCTCAGGTATTTTACGGATCTTTAGGGATTTGGTTTCGAAAGTGGAGCCTCCCTTGTTGAAACTAGAAGAGGCGCTGGTCACTACAGTCTTGGAGTGACTCGCGCTGCCAGATGGGAATTCAGATGGCTGAAGGTGAAGTGCTTCAAAGTCATCTTCTTCACTCTCTCCTAAGTCTGTGAATCTGCCTTTCCCTGAATGACTGGATGCTCCAGTGCCTGAGTGGCTACTGCCTGTGTCAGTTTCATGTCTGCTAGTAAAAATAACGCTAGATCCATGAAAGGGGTGACTACCAATGGATGGCAAGTGAGGGTTAAAAAAGGACTCTAGCTCAGGGTGTAATGTCTCAAGCTTGTGGAATTCATCTGTCCCACCAACATGATACATGCTCCCCTCCCCTCCAACATTTCCTGCTCCTTGTAAATGGGAGCAGTCTGAGCCATCAGAGGAAACCATTTTTTCCACTACTTCTTCTTTAGGGCCATCAGGGCCAGAGACATATTTTGTGGTGACAGTTTTGGTGCATCTACGAACAGTGGAGGAGGTTTTTTCTCCCAGACTATGGGTTTCTCTCCCATGAGTAGGAGGAACTAGTTTGGTGCTGTGTGAAGGTCCATCCCCCCTTGATTCTGTCGTGTGATACACACTATCACCTCGGGAGGGGTTCATGCTAGTTTCTGGTCTTTCTAATACTGCTTGCATCTGCCTGATGTTATTAATTATGTTCAAAGCTTGCATTTCTGGCAGAGGCTTATGCTTAAAATGCTCAGGAACATTTGAGTCCTTAAGTGGCCTCATTTTCAGTGTGCTTAAGGTGGTCGTTTGAAGCTCTGGGTGCAAGTCGACTGAGTTGGCTTGGGTAAGCTGCTTCTGGATGTTGTCATAGCTTTCTTTGTCCACCTGGTAACCAAAACTTCTAGCACAGGATCCTTTGCAAGCTCGTATCTTAATATCAATGTCCACCTACATAAAGAGAGAGAAATGATTTGGTTAGGGAGTGTTCCACATTTTCTCAAGCATACGCATCCTCTAACTAGACTGGGGAAAAGTGGGAGCTGCTCTGGTACCCCCCATATTCATCTATGCTATTGCACAGCTCAGTTTTGAAATCATCCTCAGGTTTATTTCCACTGCAAATACAACACACGCAATAGCACTGTGCACATGAGCTCCATGAAGAAGCATATAGTAGCACGTTTGGAGTCTCTGTTCCCTTTATTCTCAGGGTGTAAGGGTGTCTTCTTGTTCTTGGAGGGACTGCTGCAGACCTGGGGACATTGTCCAGGGACCGGGGTAGAAACAAGTCCTCCAAGAAGAGAGGAAGACACTGGACTTGTCCCACAGCCTGTCATAGCCATATTATGAGGCCTGCCAACCTGAGGGTGCCACTGTCTTCCCAAATGATCCAAAAGCCAGATCTCTGATCCAGGGATCAAAATGAGCTTTTGAGCAAAACTGCTGTTTGTGTCAGGACTTTCCTTGCATTACTATCAGAAGAATTGGCTTCAACCTGGGAACACGGGCTCTAATCCCAGCACTGGCTGTGGGCAGCAGTAGCAGCACTGGGGAAGGACAGGGCATGTCCCCTCATCCTACCTGCTCAGCAGCTGCTTACGGGAGGAGAAATGTCTCATACAGAGCCAGTTATCAGCAGATAGAACATCCTCACTGCCTGTCTGAGAGCAGAAGTGGCAGATGGCACAAGGAGTCCTCCTGAGCTCACAGTTTCCCACACAGTGAGGAAAGAAAATCAAGCTCCACAAAAAGCGACACATTTGGGGATTTGCCTCAGCAAGTCAGATCATGTGAGAGTTGCACAATGTGTTCTTCTAGATGGAACAATGCTTGCCAGGTGCAGTATAATGGGTAGACTCTCTTTCTCAAGCTAAAACCTAGAAAGAATGGAAATTGCATAGCAGCTACCCACCTCCAAGCGCTTCATCTCCACCACCTGCTCCTGGATGCTGCTCTGCAGAGCTTTAATTCTGTTTACTTGAGTGACAATTCTCTGCTTTAATGTCACAATTCTCCGCCTCAATTCCCCTGACACGTGACCATAACTCTCATCAACCTCTGAAACAGAATTGCCTCACAGTCAGCTATGCACATATGACTTTCCTAAAAGTGTAGCATTATTTTAAAATATATAATTAAAACACATCACTAAAACCATATTTCCCATAGTACTGAGCAGGTAAAGATTGCATTAGTTCTTACCAGTTAGCAGTTAGGGTCTTGTATTAGTATCTTCATTCTGGTTCCTCATAATAAGGTCCAGTCCAGCATATATTTTCACAACATATTGTTTATGCACAAAACCCCCCTGATTCAGCAATCAATAATAATGGGTGTGAGATACTCACGCTGAGCACTGTCCAGGCCTGGTTTCAGTACATTTATGGTTTCTACAATTATATGATTGGATTTTTTGTGGTTGTTTTGGTTTTCTGCTAGCTGCTTCTTGATTTTGTCTATTCTGTGACTATAATCCTGGTCCGTTTCATCAATCAGTCCTTGCATTCTGCAGCCTGATGGACATTTTGTACCCTAAAATTGGAAGAGAGAATTAATTCTGTAAAAATCTTTACAACTAGAACCTTTTTAACATCATGTTTGCAGACTTTTGGCTAGCAATGAAAAGACATGAAAAAAAAAAATTAGAGCATGATTCTGCAAGTTCTCTTCAGATGTCCTGGCCTGTTCATCTAATGACCTTGCTAAGGCCTTGTGTGACTTAGAGCAAGCCACCTGGGGCCTGGTCCTTTACTTCCTACACCTCTGGCACTGGTGTGATGGAATCAGCCAAGTGCATTATCAGAAACCTGCCATAAGCAGGGGGTGAGGAACAAGTAAACCCTTAATGTGTGTGTCTTATTTCACCCCTGAGGAAAAGAGGAGAGGGAAAATTAAGGGTTTACTTGTTCATATACATATAAGTTTGCCAACTTATTTAAGCAAAATTTTCCTCAGAAAAGTTTAATATTCTTACAGAATAAAGCTCTTTGCCAAGTTTTCATCAAATAAATGTAGAATAGAGATGGGCTGAGATGCAAGAGACAAGAGAGAGACAAATTAACAGTTTCTATGCAAAGACAACCAGTTAGTCATTACGAATCTCTTACTATTTTGTCATCTGACTTCCTAAAAAGTAACTAGTGAAGCCTAAATTATTTCTATTTTTCTTTGTTTGTTGCACATCTTTTTCCTGATGCTTTTCTCTGACCAGCTCCAAAAGTGGTAATACCAAAATTCTGAAAATAAATCCTTCTTTTTTTTTTTTTTTTTAGGAATGACCTTATTTTATTTCATCTTTGTTTACCAAACTCATTTTCCGTATTCTCTTTTCTAATTATGCACCCCTGCACTTTTCAACTTTTCTTCCTTCCTTCCTTCCTTCCTTCTTTCTCTCTGCCTTTCTCTCTTCCTTGCTTTCTTTCTTCCTTGCTTACTTTCTTCCTTTCTTTCTCTCTTTCACTCTTTCTCTCTTTCATTCTCTTTTTCTTTCTTTTGTTCTCTCTTTCTCTCTTTCTCCCTTTTCTCTCTTTCTCTCCCTTTCTTCCTGCCTTTCTCTCTCTCTCCTTCTTAATTTCCTTCTCTCTCTCTTTCTTTTCTTTCTTTCTTTCTTTCTTTCCCATAGGATATCTCTCCAGGCTGCCCCAACATGAAGCATTACCTGTCCTCCCTCCTACCTGAAGCCCAGCTGTGTGCTGGCTGCATGACACCTGTCACAGTGTCCCAGATGAGGTCTGTGGGCACCCTAGTGTTGCTCCCTGCTTCCACCCCTGTGAAAGCTCATTGCTCACCCAGTCATCGTCTGCACAGATGGGCCAGTTCTTCTCGTACTGGCAGGTAGACTGGTGCATGTGCTCCACGATCCTGGGACCACGCACTCCTCCACCCACCTTTTCAAAGTTACTCTCTCCATCTTGTGCCTGCCAGGAGACAAAGGGGGAAAGGCAAAACCAAGATTAACTAAACAGCTGCCAAGAGAACAGAAACATAGCGCTGACGTCCCCAAACATGCAGTGGCATAGCTGGCTGGTGGCAATTACAGCCATCTGGGAAGTACCTTACTGAACAGTGCAAGGATTTTATTCCTGACATGTCTCCTAAGATACGATTTTGTTAGTTGGTTGGAATAAAGCTTCTAGTCTCCTAAAATTAATGCTGCTATGTTGGGAGCTGGTGATGTGCAGTATATATTGTGATACCATCATTCCACAGAAATCTTGTGTTCTGTGTGTAAATATAAAATTAATTTGAAATTAGATTGAAACTGTTTAAGTTAAGCAAAATACTTTAAAAATCCTGTCATTTGCTGCAATATTTGCAAATATCTATTTTCATTCTACCTTGTAGACCTTCAGTCTGCACAAAATTGGCTTAAATGTATGCATGAAGAGAGTTTTCTCATTAGTGTTTTACGTTCAAATTGCAGTTGCTCACTGTGAGCTTGTAGCACTGTTTTGCCTGGCATAAAGAGCAAGAAAGCTAATAACATTGTAATAAAAGTAATGTCAGTGATGGATGGATTCCACTGTGCTAATGGAAAGAAGAGAAATAAATATACTTAGATTTTTTGAAACCTGAGAAGAAAAAGTGCATATATACCATTTTAGGCCAAAACACTGTCAGGGATTCCTACTGTGTTATCACTTAATAAAAGACTAGAAAATAATTATTTTTCTTAAAAGAAAGCCCTGGGTTAGGGCTTGAGATGCAGTTAACATCGACTGGAGCCTTCTGCACATCTTATGTTCTTTTCAAGCAGCATAATTAATGCTTGAAAAAATTATTATTATGATTAATGATTAATTGTGAAGCAGAGAAAGTTTTCCTAATTATAGCTTCCATGGCCAGAACCGCAGCCATGGTGAACTGTAATGTCATTATTAAAATCAGCAGATTCAAGCTGGTTTGATTCATCCTGAGGATCTGGCCCAAGTGCCTTTTAAAAGTAACAAATAAAATATGAAAAAAATACTTTTACATGGTCTGTGCCCTTTCGGCGTTGACAGCTCAAATATGACTGCTTCTGTTTTGTCCCATCTGCTTCCTATAATTTCTGTCATTTGTTAAAATATGCACATTCTTCAAAAAAACAATCACAAAGAGAAATGTAAAGAATATGAAGAACATAAGGTTATGGCCTGAGACCTCAGTGAGAAAACAAGTTTATATTAGAATAGTTGAAAATCAGGTCTGTTTCTTTCCTTTTCTAAAAATTTATTCTTCTTTAGCTCTAGTTTAACCTGATATTGCTGCCACAGGAATCCTTTTTTAATAAGTATTTTATAGTAAAGATATTGTGTGTCATTTATATATGGAAAAGTCTGTTAAAGTAGTTTCTAAAGGAAAGCAGAATGCACCCTAATAGACATGAAAATTCCTGACTGGCTGGAGCCACTAGCATCCAGTCATTTAGGTTTAAAACTTACAGCATCACCTATAGAGAGCTGGATACTCCAGAATGACTGGGGAAAGTCCATCAGTGAAGTGGTTACAGTAAGTTTGTCATATGTGTGTGCATTGAATTTTATGAGCTAGGTGACAGCCAGAATGTATCTATCTAATGAATGCAACATTAAATAAACGCTTACTCTTAAAAACAGAAAGACAGGAAAATAATCAAGTAAGCAAAATCATACCCAGGCTAAGTTGAGGCACAGCAACACACAGAGGATCCTCATTGGTATCATCTTCAGGAGAAGAGCGAGCAGAAATCTGACCGAAAGGATGTTCTTCACCAGTCTTTTGGTGTAATATAAACCTTAATGCAAAGCCCAGGTTAATCATTATGCTCCCTTCTGTTTGGAGACAAAACGTGCCAAATGCCTCCCTTTCCCTTAGGTGATTACTTAAGGCCTCTTGCACAAGTTTCTGATGTTATTTGCTCCAGATAAGTTTGTCCAATACTAACATGAGGGCATCATGTATTCCAGGAAAAAATCTGTCTAAAGCTTAGCTTCTCGTAACTAATGTTCAGCTAAGGTGTATGCAGGACCCAGCATGATCCAGCAGTGCTTACCTGCTGGAAGACATGCACTCTGTCTGATGGGCATTTAGCTAGCATAATTGGAGTTGATATTTGAAAAAGGAGGTCATTGGTTTGCCCTTTCTGTGTGACTGTGCTCCACTGCTGTGGAATCCACTGGCCTTTCCAAGGCAAGTACTAATTTAAGAAAGGTTGATACAGTTTACCTGTGGCCATGTGGTCATCAACTGAAATTAATTCCTGAGGAGTTCAGAGCCCAGCTTACATCAGTTTTTACAGCTGGAACTTACTGGTATTTTACAATGCATGATCTGTTTAACATCATGCTGTCTCTTACACAAATGGTACAAGTTTTTTTATTAAGCAGGATTTATATGAAATGAACATGTATTTATGGAAAGAAAAATGGAGTGGTACTTGAAAATATCCCAGAATAGATGTTAAGCACAATTAAATCCTCCTGTGGAGTCGCGTCTCCTTAAATGTTTGCATAGTGGGCATGTTTGTGTGTGGCAATTAAAATAAAATAAAATTCTGCTCAAAGATCACAGCCTTAGGATCTTTGTGCTCAGAAACACAAGAATTGCAGATACAATCTTCATGTGCTCTCCTTGTGTGTACACTTGTTGACTTTGCTTTCCACAGGATCATGTGTGATGCTTCTTCCACTGAATACCTTCCTCCTCACACTGAGCATGGATGGTGCTCTGCAGGCAAGCAGCTGCCCAGAGCTATACACTCTTTTCATTATATTAGGATGCTCTGCAGACTGCTTAAAGCTTCAGGGATTTTCTTGTGGTGCTCAACACTGAGCTACCTCCGTGCTTTAAACACATTAATTCCCAAACATGCCACACACAAACATTGGTGACAATGTGCTGATGCTGTGAGCTCTGTAATAAGCCTTACTGCTACTGGGGGTGTTGTACCTGGCTGTCAGACACTTGAGAGATGCTGCCCATCTCAAAAGCTGCCACTGCAGTGAGCA
>NW_008587667.1:0-12500 GCF_000691845.1 Merops nubicus
AAAAGTGGTTTAAACCACCACATAAAGTTATTCCAACTTTCTCATCATCCTTTCAAGATTTCTGTATCATAAAATGGAGTGAGTATAACATCACACATTATTTAAAGGGTGGAGTTACCTTGAATTCAAAATAGCATGATTATATTAATTTTATTCAACCTCTGCAATCTACATGACTTGTGATGTAGTATGGCTGAGCTTACTAATTACTGACTAGTTAAATATTGCAGGGAGCTTTTTGTAAGCAAATGAATGAAAGCATTGACACCGTGCTTGCATACAGGTTTCTTCAAGGTTTCCTTTGCAAATGAACCTAGGAACTGCATTACTTCTTTTAGCTTGCTGGTAATTGTAGTCTGCCCTTTACTGTAAGTTTTAGTTCAAATCTGTCTGAAATCTCAGGGAAAATATCTTAAATTCTAATCAGATTTGTTTTGATTTTGTTTAAAAGTTTTTTTAATTTGTTGTTATGTTTTTGTATGTCAGCTTTGCTCTCTTAGGAACTCCTTTCAAGACAAGTGACAGGCTATATCTTATCATATGTATATATGATATATGCATATCATATGTATACATATACATATATAAACGTATATATCATATATGGTGACCACTTCATCTGCCTCTGTCAGCTTAGTTGAAGAGGCTCTGGTACCTGATCAAAGCAACATTTCACTGTCTGATAAGAGTGAATATATGGACAACTATCTTTTTTGGTACCTGATATGTTTTAGAATAAATCACGAGGCACAGGAAGAAGAAATAGGTCATAAAAATTGAGAAAGTAATATTTATCTAATAGTGTCTGTGAAATCTAAGTTATATGTGGTACAAATATATTGAACAAAACAAACAAAAAATATAGCTGAGACTTGAATTGTCCAAAACATGACAGTCAAAGTAAAGAAAATTGTCTTCTTATATTGACACAAGCAATAAATGACCTTTTGTGTCTATTTATTTGTTAGGAGTAAACTCTTAAAAGCAATCTGCCATTTCACAAGAGGCTAGCGAAATTATTTCTTTATTGTAGTAATGCAATTAGAAATCTCATAAGAAATCAAGCAGCCAAATTTTGCACCAGCTGGAAGCAAGTAAAACAGAAAGTGACAAGTGCACCAGCAAGTAATGAATTACAGTAACTCAGGTGAGAAATAAAAGGCAAATGTACGAATGTCTTGGCATCCCCAGGAGAAGTAAAGTTTATAGGCTGAATATGAACCTAGGACAGTAAGAAAATGGCTTTGTAACATGATTAATACAGACACCAGTATCACACATTGGAATAAACCCAATTTTTTTTGTGAAATCTGGACTTTTGGGGAGTGTATGAGTGTCACAGATAACAATCTAGAACCTAGGAATGAAGCATAATCTTCATGTTTTGGAAATCTGATGAGTAGGGTTCCTGCTTCTGCCTACATTTTGGGTAAGAAAACTGAATGATATCCAACCTGCATACCACAGTACTGTTTGCAGAATGTGGAGTTACAAATTCAGTGCCCCTGACATCAGCTATATATAATGCAGGCTGGATTGGAGTGTGTGGCTGTAAGTGTGCCATCATCTCTGAGCTTGGATGGAAGCAGATGCCTTACTTTGGGATGATTAAAATTAAATGAAATAAAGAGAATCTTAGAGAGTACAGGATAAAATTCTGTACTATTTTGTACAACACAAATTAGACCAACAATACAATAAAAGTGAATGATCTGCATGCGAGAACAAAATAATAATTTCTGAAAATACCATTTCTTTAAATTATCTATTTTCTATCTGAAATTGGTCCTCCAGGGTGATTATGGAAGACTGACCAAAATATGGGTGAATGACTACCACTATCTGATGATTTTTTTAAATTAAAATATCTTTCAACAGCCACTCCTGGCAAACATATTTAGGAAATTTCCATTTTTCATTGACTTCACAGGTCAAGCGCTGACCTTCCTGTGGGAAAAGATGTGTTCAGACATACAAAGCTTGAATGATATTAGTGTTTCAGTTTTCAGAGGAATTCAGGAGACTAAAAGAGCAAATTCATCAAACTGCAAACCCTGAAAATGTGAAAGGAGCTTTAGTTTCTGAGCTGTCCTAATGCAACAACAATCGCATTGTCTGTTTTTCTGAATATCTGAACATTTTCTTTTGATAAATATGTTTGACTGTCTACATACATATATGTGCATGTGTTTTCAATGTTTGAGCTAACATGCTATAAATATTTTTTCAGTATCTATAAAACTTAGACCATTGAAAATATTAATGGTAAAGAAAAATGCACTAACTCTAGAAGCTGCTTTGTTAATTTGTTAATGCAGAGCATACATGATAAGGAATGGCATCTATAATGGAAAAACAAAAAAACAAACAAACAAAGAAAAATATAAAGACACATAGTTTGGGAATTGTTAGAGCAATATAAAAGGACAGAAGAAGTCCCCTGGGCAACATGGAGTCAAGTAAGTATTAAATACTTAATCAATCTTTAATGCATATGTCCTCTGATTCAGCCTTCCAATGTTGCTCATTGGCTTAAGCTCAGATTTCTCTTTTTTTTTCTGGCAGGCTTTCAAAAGAGTCTTCATTTCCTTTATAATCTTAGACTCAGGTAAATAAATATAGTCGTGAGTTGTTAAGATAAAGTGTGATTTGGAAAAGATGAAAATGTACAGGTAGGATATATTTCAAGAATGAAATGTTTCTACAGGACACCATGTTGATGTCCTCTAGCAATAGAAGAAGAACACTTCTGGGGTGGCATTTAAAGGAAGTAAGCCACATCCGTAAAGAGGATTTTAAATGGCAAGCTTCTTCCCTTTGTACAAGTGCTGGGCTCCTCACTTAACTTCAGGCTTGTCACCTTCTGCTATATAGATGTGAAATAATGCAAACAGATTTTCTGTTTCTGCATAGCTACAAAAGTTTTAGTCTTCCACTTAATTCACAGTGACTGAAATTCACTCTTTTAGAGAGAGGGAGCATAGGCTTGCACCCACATTGATATGAGGGTGATTTGCACTGAGGCTGCTGATCAGAGGCAATGTCCACATGTTGTTAATACACAATGAAAGAGTTCTTAATGATGTATATTCTCCAAAAAGACAAATTCCGCTCTTTTCTTCACATTTGTCTTCCAGTAGTTCTGCAAGGATGAATATGTTAATACAAACCTCTAGATATTTTCAGTCTTAAAAATGTTTAACCTATATACTATATGCTTCATTTGTACTTAAGTGAATATGATATTATATGTGTTGTATCTCTCCACACATTATTTGGACATAGTGAAAAAGTAGATTATATCTACTGCTTTGAATTGAGATCTGTTTTCTTCACAGCAGCTGATTCCATGATTTTGCACCAGCAGAAAACCAGTCTCAAAATTCATTCTGCAGTTTCCTTTTCCTATCCTTCCTTGTATTGACATTGGAAAGGTGTGGTCTAGAGTAGCTTTCCTCCCAGGGCTGGAGACGGTGTCTAACTGGGGAAAAAAATTTGAAGTTACTGACTAAGGACTGTTTAACCCACTTCAACTCTTTAAACTCAGCTCTTTAAATGTCCAATGTCCCCTTCTTACTTCCCAAGAATAAGTTTGTTATATAACATATTTTTAAGACATTGCTTCAAGAACTGTAGCTGAAGTTGTGACTACAGCTTTATCTCAGAGCAGCTAATTTTGCCAGTCCTGTTTGGGAGACAAAATCAGTAAAAACTAAGCAGAGGGGAACCTGTCATCTATAATGTTTATTAAAAATATAATAAATTCCATTAAAATAAGGTACTATCAAATCTGTTTAATCTCAGGAATTCTTGACTTGTTTAAAAGCTTAAGCCATACATACTAAGTGTTCTTTTAAAAGGTGTGCCATTAATGTACGATTTTCATTTTCTGATGTTAATTGATCCAGACTAACTACCTTCTGCCAAATTTCAGTTTGAGAGATAGTGCCTTATTTATTTATTAATTTACTACCAAACATCAAAAATGCCCAGCAGGCTAGCAAGAGAGGTGATCAATCACATCTAATCCTAAATTATGAAGTTGATTTTATCCGCCTCCCTTCCTTCTCTCACTTGCATTTATTTAATGTCTTGAATGAGCTACAGTGTGGGAACTGCTTGGAAGATTTTTGTATGTGCACTAAGAAAGTGTACCCCCTTTCAGTGCATCCTCTGATCTCAGCTGCAGACCCAGCTGTGTTTCAGAGGACAGCATTTTGGGAAACAACAGACAGAATGCTGCCATCATATATGTAATTTTCTTTACTACCTCCACTTTCAGTCCAGGAGAAGGACTGTAGCTGATAAAGAGGAAAAACCTCATCAGTTTTCTTCTAAGCTAGAAATCTACTTATCACATCCCCCCAAAAGTTCTTTAATCTAGTTTTTAAGAGCTCAATGCAAAGGATTATTTTGAAACTGTCAATAAAGAGGTAGTGAACACTATAGCATAATAAGATTTTTTGTTGGTTTACGTAGTTATCTACAGATCACCTCCTGGATTACCTGTATCATGTGAAAGAAAACTGTTGAATTAAAGGGTTAAAATAAGATAACTGTGGTAGATTTTGAGTCTGGTATCCATCTGGCCAATCATAATCCAAATCATTGCACTGAATTCTCAATGCTAAATTTTTGAATAGTCTAAGTGATGTCAATTGGCTGATAATAAAATAAGCCAGAAAAACAGAAGGATCCTTTATACAGGTGCCTATATCTCAAATTAGTTGTTACATCTTTTAGTTCAGATTTTAACTTATTGGGACAGTGGTACTGCATCTTTTTGGATGTATTACTGAAAAATTGTGAATCATACTTCTAACTAAAACAAAAACTATATGCATATACAATTCAATATGTATGAAATTACTTATTTAATCAGATGAAGATAAGAAAAATATATGAAAAAGCAGAAAAGGGGGAAAAGATTGTTGTGGTTTACATGTAAACAACCAATAGAACATTTAAGTGCTAAAGGTAGCTGTTTTACAAAAGCTGTATCATACAGATACAAGTTTTATAATTGAATCTTGAGCATGACAGAAATCTTAATACATGAGTATTAGAGAATCCAGAGTAGGAACACGTATAGAAGAACTTATGCCAATATATCTTGCTTTTGTTGCAAGCGTAATATGTTCCTTAATTTAAGCTGATGATGATCCTTTATAAAGGTAACTAGTTTTTTGCCTTGTCCCTTTGAATGGCTTATTCAAGATTTTGCTTCTTTGGTAATTATAAATTTCCTCCCAGGGCTTTCTGAATTAATAACTTTGAAAGAAACTGTAAAAAGAAGAAAAACCCTTCAGAATTTTGTATGATGTGTAGATTAGTCTAGACTATAGCAATGCAACAATTGCTACATTTTCTTGGATGAAATATGAAAAAAATTCTCCAAATTATTTCTTTGATGCATAGAATTTCAGATTCAGTAGCACACAATGAACCCATTGAAAAGCAGATGTTATGAAGTGGTCAAATCTGAAAAGGTAACTCAATTCTCTATTCTGACTTGTGAAACTAAATGGAATTAGGGTGAACTTCAGTGCCAAGATGATGGATGTGACTCTGTTAAGTGTATTGTTTGATGGAATTTGCCCATGATTACATAATGAAAAAGGAGTATCAAAACATCAGTAAATATTTCGTAGAGATCAATAAAGTTCATTTATAAGTACTCAGAAGTGGTTTCATTTGAAATGTTGCAACATGTCCTACAGCTGAGATATTCACCTATGAACATACTTGGTATGTGTACAGAGGGAGAGTTCACAGCATACCTGACAGAGATGGCATGAAGTAGTATATCTATATCTCTACACAAATGTAAACATACACATCTGCAGCAGACTTATTTATATGTGACACCCAAAGCATGCAGAGAACAGAGCAGTAAGCTCGGTGCTCATCAGTACTTGATTCATACACAACTCACATATGTTTCATCATTGAGCCTTTCACTAAGAAACACACTAGCAGCCTAACAAGTCATGCCATAGCATGTCTTGTACTTATCTGTACATGCAATAAATTTTATTTTAAAAAACACCTGCTATTCAAAAAAGAATGGTAGAAAATGCACACTTTCTAGAGGAAAAACTAAGCCATGAACATCAATGTACACCATCTGTGGCTGTGACCCTAAGGATTTGCAGGCATATGTTTGGTTTTATTATAGTATATGTCTTATTTTTAGATTTTCCTGTGAATCTTCTAGAATTACTGTTTTGAGACAAAAAAAAAAAAAAAAAGGGTTTTCAGAAAAAATTTTTTTTTATTAAAAATATGTATTTTCTTCAGAAAAAAAAAGAATCTTTTTTTTCAGAAATCAGAAATTGAAATACACAAGCCTAGTACTTGTACACATTGTGTGACATTGTTGCATGGATTTTTTTGGCACTTTATTCATGATTAGGACCTCCATATCTCCACAATTCTGATAATACACCTGATGCAGATGCTGGTTGCTCATTTTAGCAATCTGCTAAATAAAAAAATCCTGGTGGATCATTGAAGCTATAGTTTTACCAGAGAGTTTATGTAGTGGATGGTAATAAGATTGAGAAACACAAAAATTCCACCCCAAGGACATAAAGGAGCATTTCTGATTTCAGGATGGCTTGGTATTTAGCTGAAGAATTCCTCTTCCCTTGTAATTTTTACACTGAGAAGGAATATGATCCATTTGTGCAGTAGAAAGGATAGAAAAGGGAATAGTTTCTTAAGGAGCTGTGGTGTTTTAGGCCCAGCTGTCAACTAAGCACCCTGCAGCTCCTCACTCACTTCTCCTCCCCCTCTCTGGTGGAATGGGAAAGAGAATCAGGAAGAAAAGGTAAAACTTTGTGGGCTGAGAGAAGGAAAGTTTAATAGAACAGCACAAAGAGACAAGAAATAATAGTAATAATACTAATTAAATAATACATAAAATGAGTGTCACAACTTCCCACCCCTCAGAATTTGCTGACGGTTGGCCAGGCTGCCCGCTCAAACGGTTTGTGTTTCTCCAGACCAACTCCACCCCCATTATATATACCAAGCATGATGTCAGTATGGTATTGAAGATCCTATTGGCCGGTGTGGTTGTCTATTCTATGTCCTCTCCCAGCTTCTTATAAAAATTAACTTTATCCTTGCCAAATAGGACAATAGTCTGTTTATAATTTTACTTCTCATTTCAGCTAAAGAACCTGCTTTGTATAGTCTAAAGCCTAGATTTATTAGCCTAAAGGGTATGATGGACTATGCTTTACTTTCCATGGATCTAGGGATATCTGTGAGTAATGTCAATAGTCAAGTTCTCCAGAAGTTTCACAGAGTGATGAGGAATTGTTAGTGTTATTTATTAGCATCCCTTTTTCTTGTTCTTGATTCAGGATTGGTGTTACATCAGAGCATTCACTGACTGTATAGCTTGCTAGAGAAGAACTGAAAATAACTGCATTGCTGACAGCAGCATCCTCATTTAAGAAGGACTGTTAAGGAGTGAGACCAATGGCTTTATAATATAAAACTTTGGACTTTTACAGAACAAAGGAGTAGGTTAAACATTCTGCACATTTAAGTCAAGATGTGAAATGGACAAATGGCAAGGTAGAAAAATTTGAGACTGCAGTTATCTGTCTTAATTATGGAATTTAAGTGCATTCTCCTCCATGGCTCTGTTTTTTACTTATGTACAGATTTACAAATTTGTAAGAATTGATAAGTTATCAGACTCTAGTTAAACCCTCAATGTATTCATGTCTCTCTTACTTATACACAATTTCTTCTTGCTAAGTCCCCAGTGTTTTGAGAGTTGCCTTATTTATTGTGAGCCAATAATGCATTGAATTGTGTGTGCAGTGGCATATTATCTTGTTGAACCATTCAATTAAATATGATAATGTTGAACACACTGACATAGTTAAACACTCAGGTGAATGAGCAATTCACTGTGAAGTGCAGAAATATTTAAAGTAATCTGTGTGCCTTCAAGCAATCTGTTTTATGTAAAAGAACACTTCAGTATTCAGAAAAAGATATATGTCTGAAAAGACAAATACAATACCTCTTTCAAAACAAGGCTCTCATGGCTGAAAACTGTGTCTCTTTCAAAGACCGAAACACCCAGATAAAGAACAGAAGTGAAGGACACTACTTTATTTTGTTAGGTAGAGAGGTTACAGTTTATTTGAAATCATAATATGAATTGGCAACAGTACATTAACCTATAAATGTTTTCATTCTGGAGTGAAGTTACACTGGATGTATCTGAGGTGACCCTATATTTCATGGGAATACCCCACTGCAGAAGGCTGAGATTTTTTTCCACAACACAATACAAAAATATGTCCCTAGGTGAAACTTTTGCATCTAAACCAACCTAGTTCTCCACTGAAAACAGTACCTGTGAAATCTGATGAGAAACTAGTGTTACATGATTGGTACATGGCGTTTCCAATGTTTATAACTAAATCACAGCAAACCAAATTTTCTCCAGAATGCTCAAAAGCACTTCTTACTGCTCTTTTCCTGACAAATTTAAACTTTTATCCTGTAGCTTTTTTGCCTGTAGAGTGATTATATATATTAAAAAAAAAAAAAAAAAGAAGTCATGGTAATTGTTTACTGTCAAGAGTATATTTTCTCAGTTTTCATGTGCTTGAAAACCTAATCTTTTTTCTCCTTCAAACTTCAGAACAGAATATGAAAGCTACAGGCAAAGTCAAACCAATTAGGGGAAAAAAAAATGAAAAAAAAAAAAGTCCAATACATATTGGCCAAAAGAAAAAGTTTGAAAATGTCACCCTGAGTTGAAAGGTTCAAGAATTCCTGAATACTGATGTCATCAGGTTAGAATACAAAACATTATTCAATTTGATACTCAGCTATTACTTGTATTGCTATTGATTATTTTACCACTGGAGGAGTGTTGGATGGAATTCAATTGGCAGATGGTCACTAGGCATTCCAGTTGGAATGAAACCAAAACTGCTGGCTTCTCAATTTTTTTAACAAAAGGTGAGATATCCCAAAGAGCTTACAAAGACTCCATTTTAAATTAAGAAAGAGGTTGTTATTTCTTTTAAAACTATGGGGAAAATATTACTCAAATTCTAATCTCAAAAGGGATTTACTTAAGGGTGCAAAGTCTATGATTATTTTATGAATTTTCCAAGAAGCAAAGGAAATCTCCAGTTTTAACATAAGATAAGAAAGGAAACGTGATGTTTCTGAAGACATATTGCTAAAACACTTTGTCCAACACTCATATTCAGGATGAAACATCCAGTGGGGTAAGAGCCTATTCAAATAACTTCAGCTTTGAGTTAGTACCTGTCTCTATATGTCATATCATGTCACTTTTTCTCTAGAGGACATATTCCAGCATCTTGGATATAGAGCAAGACATCTTCATGTTCCTCTAGAATTTCAAGGCATATGTATGAAAAAGAGAAAGAATTTAGTCTTAGCAAATAGTTTCTAAGCCCCTAAAAACAAGTGTATTTATTTTCCTAATCTTTTTGTGTTTATAATAGAAAATAACTTTTCTTCTACAATAATATACTCCACTTTTTCACCATTTGGCCATATATTAATATTTTTTTGACACTGAGGACCTTTCTCCACTCCTTATTCAACAGCCCTTGTTTCCATACAATCTTTCTTAGAAATGCAAAACCTGGAAGGATCTTGGGGCTAAGCATCTGCACATGCTTTAATTTGAAGGTTATACTAATCTCCAGGAATATGCTGACATCATTCACTTCAGATATAACCCCTGCATAAGTATGATGGAAAAAAGTTTCACATAAATACATGATGAAAAAAGAAAATAAATTTGCAAACAATCTTGAGAAGAGGATATACAGTAAAGATCATGTCAACAAAAATTGTGCTTGTAAAATTAAAAGCTGTTTCAATTCATATTCACTTAACTCAGATTATATGCAAAATGTACCAATAAAGACCTTACTGTTGTGGTTTAAATTGTGGAATATCATAATGTCCATAAGTCCTGGTCATGTGCAGTTTTGGGCTCACACCACAGGAATGATATCCCTAAGGTGCTGGAACACCTGCCTCATGTGGGAAGACTGAGGGAACTCAGCTTGTCCAGTGTGGGGAACAGGTAGCTTCAGCAGCCCTACAAGCAGTCCCAAGTCTAGCTATGGGGTGGTAATCAAGAATATTGAGCCAGGCTCTTCACAGCAGCACATTTACTTGAAGATGAAAGGGTTTAAACTGAAGTAAGAGAGGAGATAAGGAGAGAGTTTTTCACCATGAAGACAACGAAGTAATAGAACAGGCTGCCTGAAGAGGCAAGCTCCATTCTTGGAAGTTTTCACAACCTAGTGGGACACAGCCCTGAGCAACCTGGCCTGACATTAGAGTTGACCCTGCTGTGACCTGAGGTTGAGACCTTCTGAGGTTTCTTCCAGCCTCAATCTTCCTATAATGCTATGACACCTTTGAAGTATGTGCCCATGCTAACGGGCCTAATGAACACGGGTACAATGCAGATCTTACCCAATATTTGAGCCTAAAGACCCAAGCAGCATAGGTTAATAATTAGAATTCAGAAATGCAGGCTAAAACCTATTATATTATAGAAGTTATTTTATTTTTTTATTTATGACACTTCATCAGAAAGGAATTATACTAGGGATAGAGACAGGATAAGCAGACACAGCTGTATTATATCCTTTCAGGGCACTTAACTCTGCTGGTAGATAGAGCAGCTTCTTTATGGCTAGCTCCATTGTCTTTGACACAGTTGTCCATCGGTCAGTGTAGGCACTTCAAAAAAAATAAGGAAGGTGTAAATGCCTATTAGTCACTTAGTGTTCTTTGAATTTCTATGATTGAGGTTGGCCAAATGAGATTTATGAGATTTATCAAAATTCTGCATCTCAGCCTGCTAAGAAACTGAGATAAATGGCCTTATGCCTCCAAGGCATTTAGACAGTCATGAAAACATTATCATTAGGGTTTAAGATAATAAGTTTTTACAGTATGTTAAAATCAAGCATATTTCATTATAAATTTAACAAATATGATGATGAGAGAGAACATAAATTAAAAAAAAAAAGGCTGTTTTAAGTTCTTTATGAATTTAAAATGAAAGAAAGCATTGTATTCCATTTTTAGTGCCAGTAATTTATTTTTGGTCCAGTGGAATATTGCACAAAATGTGTTTTCAAGAACGATTTTTTGGACTTGATCTTCCTCACTGGAACTTCAGAGAGGATCAGCTTTCTGCCTGATGATATTTAGCACAGAATGTAGTTTGCTGTTTGATAAGAGACCATTACTTCATCTTTACAGACTGTTTTTTCAGTCTATTGGAAGCAACTATTTTCTGTAAAAAAATGGACAGCTGTAATGTAGAAGGACCTGGAATTAATTCCATCAGCTATGCAAATATACTTTGATAAGAAATAGTTTTCAGCTTCTTTTGTCATGTTTTCCTCTTCTGTTCTTTATTTACTCCATGCTGCAGTGTTGGCTTGTGGATAGCTAGATGCAAAATGAGACTGACATGTTGGACACATGGATATCAAGGATGTGGTTTCCCTAGCAACAGTAACCACATAAAAGGTCTCAGAACTTACTCATGGGACTTTTCAGTTTTTCAGATAAAATGAACACTGGTGGTGAATATGATTGGTTGAATGGAAGTACAGTGAAAGTATCACAGAACTGTAATGTAATAAAGTATTAGACACCTCTATTTTCTGAAACCAGACTCCACACAAGAATATTGCCTTTATATCATGGAGAAGAAGATCTTGAGGACATGAGAGGCAGTAAATACAGTGGAATTTTACTGTTTAGAAAAGTTTATAATCATTATAGCATTAGAATTAACTAAAATTAGAAATAGATGATCTATGTTGACAATAAGTGAAAGAGCATCAAAATCTACATGCAGTCAGACTGACAGATTAAAGTATAGCACAAAAGCTGTGCTCATCTCAAAATTTGGTCTAGAGTAGTTTCATTTTTTTCCCCAGCATTTAGCTCTACTTCATCTATAAATACAGCAAATAGATTTGCTAAAGATAAACCTCTTGATAGAAGAGTTATGTAGCAGGCTTAAAGAGCAGGAGTACAGTTATGGATTGAGATCTGGCACTGTGAGGAAAATATGGAGAAAAGGTGTTTTCCAAGGCTTTCAATAGAGTTCCCACAGCCTCATCCTGGAGAAACTGATGTGTTATGGCCTAGACAGGTGGTCCATGCCGTGGGTGGGGAACTGGCTGACAGGTCATACTCAGAGCGTAGTGGTAAAAAGCTCCTTGTAAAACTGGCAATCTGTCACAAGTGGATTCCTCCAGGGATTGATTTTGTGTCCAGTGCTGTTTAATATCTCCATAAGTCACCTCTATGATGGGATCAAGTGTACCCTGATGAAATTTTCTGATGATACCAAACTGAGTGGTGAATTGGACACTTTGGGAGGGAGAGCCACCCTGCAGGAAGACTGGAGTAGGCTGGAAGAATGGGATAGCAAGAAC
>NW_008587667.1:17500-28444 GCF_000691845.1 Merops nubicus
TGCATCTGAACATGACACAGCTGTGGGAATGAGTCCAAAGTGTGTGTGAGAGTTTGATGTTAAATACTCACACCAAGTTGAGGACTGGCTCAAAATAAAAGCCTATTGTATTATCAAGTGTATTTCCAATAGAGTCAAAGGACAGAGGAGGGGATTTGTATGCGTGTCTGTTTTTCAAATGTTGGTGTTTGCAACTGTGCTTCTCCTTAATAACTGGATGGAGTTGTCAACAAATCCATATTTTTTCTCTCCATTACTGGCAATTATTACAGAAGGACATACCACAGGTATATTTTAACCTTTCTAGCAGTCTACAGTGCCATCAGTTACTAACTTTGCTGCATTGGGCAACCCAGAGGACAGGAAATGAATGTAATTCAGACGGAGCAGCATAATGGAAACACTGTGGTTTGGTGCTGATGCTTATTTTAAATGCCGGTGCTGACATGAGGATAAGTGATGGGAACAAATCTTGAAACCTTCTGAGCCAATAAGTCCTGATCCAGACTTCTGGGATCTGAGCAGGGGCGTAAGTGATGTTCTCTCCCCTGTACTTTCAACTTAGCACAGCACATTTAAAACATTGAGTATTATTCTTCATTTGGTAATTGGAGGGCATTAATGTGTATGTAATTTCAATAATTTAACTTGAATTGGATGACTCTTAGTGTTTGATTAGTTTAGCTTTTAGAAGTGTATGTGATTATGACCTGAAAGGCAGATTAATAGCTGGATTATGGTCTTATAGATCATACAATTCATTATATTCACACTGATCAATATCTGGCACCCGTTACTACAACGCCAGTATATATGTTTCATTCATCCAGATGGGCAGATCTATATTTTTGTTACTTTGCTTTTCAACATATATCACAAGCAAAAGGCTTTCTAGAGTCTCTAAACTACAGCTCTCCTTATTTCACTGATATAAGGATTCAGCATTTCTGAAATCAGACATTTATAAGCTTTAGTTATAAAGTCTATATTCTGAGGCTCAGAAGAAGCCATCACTTGCTAAAAGGCTTTCAAACTTTGACTACTCCTACCAAACTTCAAATATATATCAAGGGATTAGTGTGCAGATGTTTATTTTCAAGGTAACTCCTCGAGCAGCAAGGGCTCAAACAAGTTGAAAGTGAGGATCTTTCTGTGCCAAAGACTTTCTTTTATGTAGATGGAGCACCAACAGGGTACACAGAGGAAATCATTAGCTTCCTGGGCTACCGAGTAAAGTCCTGGTGCTAGGAAGCAGCTGAGAAATGATGTAGGGACCTGAGAGAAGTGCTCCATAAATGCAAGGTCGGCCTTGCCTATTAAAAGCATGCCTAATCTCATTTGGGAGAGTAAACTTTTTTTAATATGATTAAATAAGCTCTGAAAAATTACTATATGTATTTGAGCATATATCTATGTCTGTATCTACACATTTTTATAAAAGGAAGTTATATGCTCTGATCCGGGCCCTGTATGCTAGGTTGGAAGACTATGCTCAGAATGAATGAACAATAGGAAGAAAAATCTGGATAAGAATAGAAATATGAAATATTGAGAACTATACCTCTATCTGTTGCCTTGACTTATTTGCATAGCACCATGTACCTATGCAGTATTGAACAATGGGTGAACTTGTTGAACAATAAGGACTCCCTGTACCTGGAGAGATTACCTTCATAACAGGCAAACAGTTTTATGAGGAACAAGCACCTAGAAAGGTTTATAGCCTTTTATTATAACACAAGTGGCTGCATCTCCAGATGTACTCTGCAGAATTACTTTTCTTATTATCATAACTTTGGTTAGAATTGAAAATACATTGTTCTAACAATCTCTCACTTTTAAATGGAACAAGGTGTTGTTCAAAATTAATGTTAACCTCAGAGATGTTAAGCACGCTGAGTTTCATGGGTCTTTCTTTAAGACTGTCTTTTCTGTGCTTGAGTTTTAAACATGACCTCAAGGAATTATCTGAAAAAGAGGACTATATTCTCTTTAAATTTTCTAGAGCCTGGTTTTCACTAATCCTGACTTGAGACATCAAAGAGCAAGGATATTTTAGAATCCCCAAGGAACTCACTTAATTGTGTAAGTATCTATAAGGCAAAGCTTTTCTTTTTATTATTGCTTGGTGTTTTTCTTTTAAGCTCAGAATTTTTCCATTCTGAAAATTCTATTCTGAAATTTTGAAAAAAAATAGAGAAAATATAGCGTTCTACACCCTTAAAAATATGGTATTAGAAATTTTAAAAAAATCCGTTCAGATTGCATAAGAAAAAAATATGAAAATATTTTCTGAACGGTATCAAGGTTACTACATGACAGCTGAAGACACCTGGTATGCTTCACCCATCTACAGTTCTTCCAGTAAGCACTTGTCTACCTCAAGCAACCTCTTTTGAATAACTCGACTTTTTCTCAAACCTTTTCAACTGGACAGTTTAAAAAACTGAATACATCCTTGCCATCTAGACAGTTTTTTTGCACACAAGATAATGGAAATACCAAGGCTGAGGTATTTAATGCCTTCTTTGCTTAAGTAAGACCAGTTGTTCTCTGAGTGCCCAGCCTCCTGAGCTGGAAAACAGGGATGAGGAGCAGAACAAAGCACACACAACTCAAGAGGAAATGGTTAGCAACGTACTACACCACTTAAACATACACAAGTTTATGGGGCTAGATGGAACCAACCCAAGGGTACTGAGGGAGTAGGGAGAAGTTCTCACCAAGACGCTTTCACAGAATCATGAAGTTTGGAAAAGACCTCTAAGATCAAGTCCAACAGCCAACCCAGCACTACCATGATCACTAAAACATGTCCTGAAGTATCATGTCCACACATTTTCTGAACATCTCCAGGGATGGTGACTCCACCACCTCCCTGGGCAGTCTGTTTCAATGCTTCACCACTCTTTCAGTAATAAAAATTCTTCCTAATATCCAATCTAAACCTCCCCTGGTGCAATTTAACCCCCTTTCTTCTCATTCTTTCCATCATTTATCAGCAGTCCTGGCTAACCGGGGAGGTCTCAGTTGACTGGAGGTTAGCAGATATGATGCTTATTTACAAGAAGGGCCAGAAGATCTACAGGCCTTTCACTCTGACCCAGGTGTCAGAGAAGGTTATGGAACAGATTATCTTGAGTGCCATCACGCAGCATGTACAGGAAAACCAGGTGGTCAGGACCAGCCAGTTTGGGTTTATGAAAGGCAGGTCCCGCTTCACTAACCTGTTCTCCTTGTATGACAAGGTGACTTGCTTAGTGGATGAGAGAAAGGCTGTGGATGTTTCTACCTGGATTTTAGTAAAGCCTTTGACACTGTTTGCTACAGATTTCTGCTGAAGAAACTGGCTGCTCATGGCTTGGACGGACATACACTTTGCTAGATAAAAGATTGCTTGGATGACTGGGCCCAGAGTGTCATGGTGAATGGAGTTAAATCCAGTTGGCAGCTAGTCACAAGTGGTGTTTCCCAGGGCTCAGTGTTTGGGCCTGTTCTACTGATATTTTATGATTTGCATGAGGGGATCAAGGGCACCCTCAGTAACTTTGCAGATGACACCAATTTAGGCAGGTGTGTTAATCTGCTTGTAAGTAGGGAGGGTCTACACCTTTTTTGTCTTCACCAAAAGGGGGTGCCAAGCATTGGAACAGGCTGCCCCAGGAAGTGATTGAGTCACCATTCCTGAAGGTATTTAAAAGACATGTAGATATACTGCTTAGGGTTTATAACGGTGATTTAGCAGTGCTGGGTTAATGGTTGGACATGAAGATCTTAAGGGTATCTTCCAACTAGAATGATTCTATGATTCTAGAATCAGAAAAAAACCTACCTGTAAATAAGGGAGAAAAGACTAATGCATTTTGACCTTAGAAAAAACAGTGATTTCAACAAACATTCATTCAATTCTTCCTTTTTCTTCAGTTCTTCTCCACCTTCTATCAAACGTACTCACTTTTGAAGAAGTCACAATTAAAGGGATGTTTCCACAGTAAAGTAGTCCCTGTACATTTTCAGACACCTTCTGGTTTGTGTCAGAAATGAATGGTTAGTTTGCAGCTTCATAAATTAGCTACACTGAACAATTTCCACCCCTGCAACTTGTGCTGTGAGGAGTGCAGTGACAGATAGTTTCTGTGCTGTGTTTGCCTATGAGATGATTTTCTTGAAGTCTCATAATGAGTTGTATTTGGCAGGATTAATGAGTATTATAATGGCAAATGGATGTTTGCAGCTCAGTTGTGTTCCATCACATAGTAACATGGGGTTTCTGGTCCCTTGGAGGCCATAATTGGTGGCATTAATGCAGTTTTTAATTATGCTTCTTGAAAAAATGAATTGGAACCAAAACAAAAGCTAAGTGATCATCTCTCTGTAGTGCTGTGTGGTATAAACACAGGACCATTGCTGTTGTTGATATCCACATTTAGAATTAGGCTGATATGAGAGGAAACATACAGGATAATTGGCTAAAACTTGATTTGGGAATATTTGTAGTTTTACATTGTTAAATAGCATTTTTGCTTAAAGATGCAGGGGTTATTTTGCCCCAGAAAGACTGATCAATACAGTAAGCTGTATGCTGAACTGCTTGCACAGTAGATTTTGTTATTCCAGATGTAGCTCTGTAGCCACAGTGGGTATCTTTAGGTCTTCATTTATTTAATGAGAGAGGGTGTGATTCCTCCTCACTTTTCCAGAATGCTCATGCATGAAAGCATTTTGAGTAGTGCTGAGTCAGTGCCTATAACCATGTATCATGCCAGAGGCTGGATTTGTCTGCACAACTTTTCTCAGTGCTCTAGCTTAATGTCTTCCACAAGCAAGACTCCCAACACCTAAGACACACTTTATGTAAGAATAAAAAAAAAAAATAAAAATAATTTAGAAATTTATTCCTAAGGAAATTATACCAGAAAATAATAGAATGCAAAAACTGTTTGAAAGGCATGTCTCATTAAAAAAAAAGAAAACTATAATTTCTATATTGCTATTGTTATGGTATCTGATGGTTCTAAGGGAAACATCACTACTGTTTCATTCTCATAGAGCAATGAATAAATCAAAAGGTAAAGCAAAAAGGCTTTATTAAATAGTCAATTAAATAGTTACAGGATATTTATTTAATAGTCTATCTGCTTTCCTGTCATGCTGTTTAACATTTTCTTCTAGCCTTCTTCAGTGATATAGAAAAGATTATCTAACTGGAATTGTCATTTATTGTGTGATTGGGATTAACTCCCAACCTGGGCATCTCTTTTTTAGATCAGCCTTGGTGAATGTAGCTCATTTTTGATCTCAGTAGTTTTCCATTAAATCCACAGTATAGCAATAGAGATATATGTCTCATTTGTGTGGGTCCCTATCACTAGATGTTGTTCCCGCAGCACTAGAACGCATAAGGCAAAGGTCTGTACATGAAGGTGAGGCTTCCAGATATTTATCCTATTAGCTGTGATAAGACCTTTTAAAATCTCCCTCTTGATAGGGAGATGTGGGATAAACTTCAGGTACATATGCAAATTCCTTTGTAATAAGGGGGTCATAGCTTGAAAATAAGTTTTAATCCTTTTTATTCTTTTTACTTTTTTTTTGTTTTTATTTCGAAGCAGTGTATTTCAGTGCACACATACAGATTGTAATGAAACCAAGTGACAATATAGTCCAGATGACAGAAAGTGTCTGGAAGAATTTCAAATACTGTAGCTCTGTCAAATGAATTTACTAGATCTCAATTGACTGTATAATGGGAACTCACATAGCTACACTGGCAAAAAAACCTATAAGTAAAAACCTAAATTTAAGTTTCTTAATCTCTAACTTGTTCTAAGTAAAATTTACCCATTGACATCTGTCTTGCAAAACTACCCGTTTCTTGACTGACAGATAGATAGACAGCAATCTGAATTCTTGTTACTATTACTTATTATTTGTATAATCACAAGAGGAAGCCCTAATCTTTGTGCTGTGCAAGGTTCAAGTGAAAAACAAAGCATGCAGTATAACATGATGAATATGAGATATGTATAATAGGACAATGACAAAACCATGAAATAATATAATACTTCAAGACCATGTAAAGCTAAACAACCTACCCTGGATTTAAAATGAACTGCTAAAAATTCTGTATTTTACTATTACAGTGCATTGTTACACATTTTCGGGCATCAGGTGAATAACTGGGCTTGGAAAATTGACTGCAAGTAAACAATCTGCTTCAGTGTTTTAAAGCTTGCTGATGGATCAGTACATCCTGCTACTCTTTATAAGAGGGTCCCTAGGTTGTGTGTGCAGGAGGAAGTGTGTTCCCCAAAACCAGCATGTAGCCACAACAGTCACCACACTTGTCCCTGTGGTCTGAAAGAAGATGCTTTTCAACCCTAAATATTTAGTGAGGTGAATCCTTATCACATTACTCTGATTTCCTCTGAAGAGACTGAATACTCCAGATACTCCATCTTTACACAGTGTTTCTTCTTTAACTCATCTTCTTCAGTGGAAAAAAAAAATATGTAGTTCATACTATGAGATTAAAAGCAAAGTCACAAATAGTAAATGAAAAGCTAAAAGTATCATTTTAGAGTAATGGTGAGGGTCCCTTGATGCCAGCTCAAGCCCTGGGGAGTCCCTGGCACCCAGGAGCAAACCTCCTGGCTGGCTCTCAGCCACACTTCCAGCAGCAGCCCTCCTGCCCTCCACAGACCTCAGGGAAATTTCCTTCTTCTTCTGTTCACCCCCCTCCTTTTTCCTTACATTTCAGAACTTCCTGCTCTTTATCCAGCAGCACTGCAGCTCTGCTGACCTGTGCTTCTGGCTTGTTAAGTCTATTTTTTCACTCTTTAACATGGTGTGAATTCCTCTCAACTCCTCTGCCTTTTGGAGTGGTATTCACAGCAACAAATGCAAATGCAGTTGATGAATCTTTTTCCTGCTAAAACAAAGCCATCACTCTTTAAAATGATGGGTGTAGCAAGACAACATCCACTCGATTGCCTTGATTGCCAAAAATGTCTGACTCCTGAGGAATGTCTCCTATTCCCCTCAGGTAGGTTCATGTCTCCTTTCCCCAGAGAAATACATAGAGGTGGATGATGACAAGCAGATCCTTGCATATTTTCTTGGATTGTGGCATAGAGCACGATGTTTCTCTTTTCTGAAATGTTGAGGAGAAAACATATTTTCACCCTTTCTCTTTCTTATCCCTCTTCCCTTTTCCCTTTTGAACAGGACAATTAGGCAGTGAGGGCTGCTACTTCCTGCCTACTGGTCCATGAGTGGAAAAAACTTCAGGGTCATGAACTTAAGCCAGCCACTCTTTCTTCTGTTTCAAATTGTTAAATTAAAATAACTCAGTGTAGAATATGCTATCCTTAATCAAAAATATTGCAGTAAGTATAAGCTATTTAATATTCATAAAACAGTAGTGTCTAAAAAATAGCACTGACCTTCATCATCTTTCATAATGAACTCTAGCTCCTGCCTCCAAGAGCTTGCAGCCTAAGAGATTCCTAAGGTTTAATCTGAATACTAGCTCAAAGGATAAAAACAAACAGGTACCTCTTTGAATATAATCCTTTTGTCCAAATGTACCTAGCTTTTTCTTAAAGGTCTTCCTAGTCTCCAGTCCTGCCTGCTGTCCCAAAAGACTATTTTCACTCCTGTTATTGCCAGAGTGGTCCTAATGAGCCATACTAGCTATGTAAGTCACCACAAAACTGCTATCAGCCCTTTTTCTGGTTGTGCCAACTCCAGCTGGCAGAAGAAACTCACTCTCCTTTTACAGTTAATGATACTGTAAAACACTGAAAGAAGATAAGGTGTCCTGGGTTATAAAAGTGATCAATAGTAAGCAATCAGGAGGCCAAAGTTCTTAATGTTTATTTTACAGGATAAGAAGTTATAGGGAATGCTAGCTAGCTGGATAAAAGCACAATCTAGCTGTCAGTGTGTTATGTAGCAGTTAATTCATCCTAGAACTGGATTAACTTTGAAGATGAAAAAGTTGCTTCTCTAGTCATGGAGGATGGTTTGTAGGCCCCCATAAATCAGGCAGAAAGCTGCTGAGGGTGGAGAGGCTTATGTATATGAAGTTTCAACCTCGTGAGGCTTGCACCTGCTTATCAGAATAAGAAAAAAAATCTGAAGTTGAATAAGTCAGCTACATGC
Source organism: Merops nubicus (assembly GCF_000691845.1). Lineage (NCBI taxonomy): Eukaryota > Metazoa > Chordata > Aves > Coraciiformes > Meropidae > Merops > Merops nubicus. Next base: position 25,667 of record NW_008587667.1, read on the forward strand.
AGAAACAAAATATATGATCTTATACACTGCGGATAAACAGAATCTCTGGGAAAGAAAAAGTGTTCAATATACAGAAAAAAATACATACCAAAATGAAAAATATTATCCGACATTGGAAAGGGGATTGCAGCAGGATTTCTTTTAAGCATAATGCAACATTAGGTCTTTGGCAAAAAGACCTAACTTTAATTACCAATGCCCTAGTCGGTCTGTTCAGTCTGTTTACTGTGCATAATGGAATCAAATCTCTACACATCTTTTTTCGGTGAGTTGATTCCATTGTGTATATTTGAGCAAAATCAACTGCACAATTTTACAGTGGGCTGGATCTGTGTGGTCTTTACTCTTTCATCAGGAAATAAATCTCACATAATATCAGTAGAGCAGGCTACGGTAGAACAAGTCACCTCCCATTTGCATTAACATTGTTGTTTATTTTATCCAATCCTTTTGCACATTTAACATATTTTACAGTATATGTCAGCCATATTGCAATGTTTTCCCTCTACACAAGTAGCACAGATATAAATCCTTTATACTCTTGCTCTGAACTCACTTATAAATGCCCATTGAAAATGTCCATTTAAATGATGGTAATGATAGTAGAGTCTAATATGCAGGAAGATTTTCTTATTATCTTATTCTGAGAGTATTTTATTAATAACATATTGATATAAAAGATAAGAACATTTTACCTCCATAAATTTGTATGTGCAATTTGTTCTTCTCACCACACAAACATATTTAAGATGCCACTCAGTAGTACTGATTGAATATTTATTTAAACAAATATCAGTATTACCCAACTAGCTGGAAAATCCATGAGTTTGGTTTTGATAGCAGAGCATTTCTCAAAAATTTATGTGTGCATGCAAATGCTGGTGCTTTGGATATAGGCTAAAGTATTTGCTTTATATGTATTATTTTGTTTGAATACAAGTAAGCTGGTTTGATTTGTATGTTTCCCCCTTATAGAATTGTTCCAAGGCTCTGTCAGAGATCACGTAGAGTAATTTTTCCCATCAATCTTTGCTGTGCAGCCATGCACGAATGCAGTAGGAAAAAGGGGGCAGAAATCAAATCACTTAATTGCAGCATTTTTCATCTACATCTTTTGTTTTATGGTGGTAAAGGCCCCGAAGTAGCCTACCATGATTCATGGCTGTCACTGCTGCCGTTAGCAGTTCAATCTTTCATTCTAGGCATTTTGGTACTGAAAGTACCTACACAATTACTTTGATGAATATGACTTGTTTGTTTTTTTCCCCATTTTTAGCAGAGAGTGTTTGTGCTTAATACAGACATTTAAATAAGATAGTATTCATGCCTACTGTGTCTGCACTGTTTCGAAAGTTGTGCAGCTAGCTTATGAATATGAGCATTTTGCCAAATTAATTTAAGTTCACTAAACTTATGATTTTTATTTGTTAATTTTATATCATTTAAAAATAATTAATGCTTCTTCCATACGAAAGGAATGATCACCTCAGCTCTGACACTGTGAAAAGCTCTTTTGAACCTTATTATTTTAATTTGGGGGGGAGTGTGGCATGACAAAGCCAGTGAAGCAGGACACATATTGCTGATCATAAACAAAAGCTGTCTTTTGTAGTTTGTACATGTAGCATAGAAAGGGATTACTAAAATATATATATTAGAAGAAGCCTCAGTGATAGCATCAAGTATTCTGGGCTATCCAAATGAACAAGGATTTCAGATAATTATTATTTTATTTAAATTCTACGCTGTCAGCACAACATAAACCTTCTTTTGAGACAGGAAAGAGACATACTTTTGGGTTTTATTATTGTATTCTAAACCAAACTCCTAGGGCAAATTTAGGCATGGAAATCCACTGAGAAGACAGATGTCCATCTTTCAGGATAGAACACAACACTTTTTGTCATGGAAACAGTTATCTGTATGGATTCTAAACCAAAAGTATTCTGGTCATCACCAAAAATAATAATTTCAGTTGATTAGCAGTAGCTCTGTGCCCTGTTTTGGAACTTGGGGCCCTATTTTATTTTTGTTCCTATTAATTTGTTTTATTGTACTGTTTTCTTCTAATTACTAGCACAAACATATTTACACCTAATAAACACCTAGTCAACTAGAAAGTAGGGGATGACTATATTGTACGATGGTAATAGTGGCCAATGTACTCACCAGTACATTGCTACACTCAGTAGCAATTATGTGGAATGTTCTTTTTAAAAGGCCAGTGTTAGACCCAAGCTCAATAGCATCTTAGACTTACTTAAATTTAGATCACTTGAATAATGAAATACAAAACATAAACCATGAAATTAAATCTGGTAAGGAAAACTCAAAAAGGGAATTAATGAAAATTTATCTTATCATAACCAGGGTCCACAAGCTGCTGTAAAATTTGCTAGCTCCAGATCTATGGAGTGAAAATAGAGTGGAACAGAAGTGTGCTGGAAGTTGCCTCTTTCAAGATGACTTTCAGAAAGGGCTATTCTATTTCACCAACACCTGTTTCTGTTACAGAGGCAGAATTACACCAGGGTGAGCAGATTACTGGTGGAATTACTGCAACAGGAAAATTGAATGAGTGCACAAGTACTCACAGGAGCAACTTACATATTTACTGCTGAGGATGCAAATGCCAGTTAAAATGTTTGTAATTTACTGCTGAAACAGCAGAGGATGAAAATAGTAGGTGAGTTCAGATCTCTCAGAATTACAACTTTGTGTCATGGAGGAAATAACAAGTTAGAAAGATGTACACCTGTCATGGTTACAGGGGCTGGG
>NW_008587668.1:0-29379 GCF_000691845.1 Merops nubicus
GCAGCTCGGCCTCCCCCGGGCCCCACAGCTGGCCCTGCAGTGTGGGAGGCACAGACATTATTCCTTCTGCAACCCAACAGCTGGGCTTAAAACCAGCCACTCCCCACTTTCTACAGCCAGAAAGGACGGTAAAATCAGAAAGACATATCTAGCATGAAAGGATCTAGGGGGATGACATCAGTATTTCTGTAAATAATCCCAGATAAATCATTGTCTCTGCTACTTATCTGAGATTTGCTTGATAGCCCTAATAGTACGATTTTTACTCTTAATGCATATCTGTTTCTAGAGAGGCAATGTGATTACCCAGCATTGGATTTCCACTGTAAAATTAAACTTGCTTTCCCATATGGCAGTAATTGCAGTACAGGTGTATAAAACAGAGAGCACAAGAAAGATCTATAGCAGAAGCAACCTATGCCAATTCTGAAAACATTTTAATGCAAATTGAAAGCTAAAACCAGCATTTTTAGCTAAAGAGTATAAGTGTATTTTCAAGTTTGGGAATCAAAATAGATTTAGATATTTAGCTTAGGTCTATAGTTATATAGGCCAATTACCTCAATGCTTAATTTAAGATGATGTGTAACTAATTCAAAATAATGCAAGAATTTTTTTATTCCTATAACTGCTTTTTTTTTTTGTAAATACTGTATTATTTTCTTTTTCCACTTAAAGATAGTTGAGATACAGACTTGCCATCTAAATAACATTTAAGTTTAAAAAATTGCTTTGTTTTATAAGATCAAACCCTATTTTCTCTAACTCTAAAAGTATACCTGTAGGAAAAGCCTAATTTAAAGAAGGATTCTTCTGAATTAAAAAGAAATAAAAGATTATAATAAATTTTCTCCTGCTTGTTTAAATTTTTCTAATATTGGAAAAAATTATCAGTAAAGCACTATACTTTTAATTATTTACAGGGTAAACTAGTTCAGCTGTTCCACTGCACTTGTTTCTTCGAGCTAGAAGTTCTCCAACCAAATATTATATAAATATAAATAATTTGGTGTGCTGTGAAGTAAGAAAGTAGTGATCACAATGTCTACATATTTGTAATTAGGAAGCCACAGATTGCAAATAAATGAGAGATTATTTGTTTCTTATATATGTATGCATATGTCCACATAGGCACAGCTCCATTTGTAGTGTGCTGTGAGAAAATCCTGCAGCACTCTGAAATCTGCCACCATGGGGGAGCCACGATGATCTCTCTGTTGTAACAGATTTTGTTTATTTAGGGACCACAGAAATTCTTGTCTGGCTGTGAGAGTATTGCCTGGTTAGAGTAAGCACATTTTACATGGGCATTGCTAAATTCATTTACTGAAATAGCTCCAGGCTTCACACGCATAACTGACCCCTGACCTCTGACCCCCCAAATAAAAACAAAACCTAAATAACTACAAGAGCACACCAAGAATGAGATGTACTTGAAAACAAAGCTAATTAGCAACTATTTAAAATATTAGCAAATCAGCATGTGGCCCTGACAAGACATGACATGTGAATTCTTTCCCTTCCCTTCCTCATTTCTTATTGTGCTTTCAGAGGAATGAAGCAAACTGAGTCAATCGCAGCATTTGTTTAGGATTAGGAAAGGCCCTAGTAGAACTGAGAGCTTGGAGAAATCTCAAGCGTAGGACAGGTCACACCCGAATTTGGTAGGATGGAACAAAAAGCTGGATTTATCAATCTGGCACCTTCTAGATAAACTTTTTTTTTTTTTCCTCACAATAAATGTAAATAACCTTGCAAAGTGAATTCTAAGATCTCAAGGAATCCTATTATGACTTGATACTTTTCTATAAAAGATATTGTATTTCCGTTTTCCTAACATGTTTTTGTACAATACTCTAAGCAATGCACCTATCATGCATAAATTATTTATAATGTTTTGCAAATTATTTAAGGAGTTATATATAGTAAAGGAGTAATACACACCAAATTAGCTGGTAAAAGGCAAAGCACAGATAGGATGAACAGAACAGCAATGCAGAAAAGTAACCCTATTAGTACTGTACTCAGTAGTAATATGCCATTTAGAAGCACTTTAATATCAGTCTTCGAATGCTTGTATTAACTGAAACAAAGGAACAGGTCATTAAGAAGTGACAATGTTTTTCAACCTTATTAAAATCTCACATGATTATTTATGACGCTTTCATTGTCTGTGAGGAGAAATCACTACTTTTGATTTTCCTCTACCCTTAGTTTGCTCTTGCCTTACTAAATACTATTTCAACAGCAATGCTGGTAATGGTCCAGCCTTGATAAAAACAGGATTGCTAAGGCTAGCTCACCAGAACTGAGTGCTGTACCAGCCAGAGTGTGTGATGAGTGACAATCAAATATGAAGTAGAGCCAGGCTGCACAAAACATCCTGAGGGCAAAAGATCAGACTGAAAAATTCTCCCTGGCTTCTTCTTTCAAAAACAATGCTTTTATTCTCTATGCTGAAGTAATTAAGAAACATTTTTTAGTAATAGCTTTATCCATCTCTCTGTGACTGGTACTCTGCACAGTAAACTCCCAACAACATAAATTTCCTCAAATATCTCATGGACCGATTTCCTAAATACAGTTCTATAATAAAATTAGCAACAAGCTTTCACTGCAGGAAGTAGAAAACCTATTTTGATAAACTGAGCATTGTGCATCAGTTTAATTTTCACACTGTATGAGGACATACTCATTTCCAACATGTGCCCCGTACATTACAACATGCATCCTCTGGAGTAAAGTTTACATAGATGTCTACACATTCACGTGTTTCATAAGCCAAGCTCTGGCACTAAGTAGCAATTTAACCAGAAAATGCGTAATTCGATGGCTCCCAAAACTCCCTTATTCACAGCCACATTTTATATGTTTCTGCCGCAATTCAACACTCAGAACCTTTGGCAGACAAGTGTGTTACTCCTGCAAACTTACACACGCATACAGATTTCTTAGACTTTTCCAGCACTCGCTTTTAGTGGCGGATCTGTTCTTACCACTTTTAGTTCTGAACTCACAGCTACCCTTGCACTGAATCTGTGTTGAAATAATCTTCACACCAAGCTAGTCTTCCCCCAGTGCTAGAAGCTGTGTTATGTGAAAGGAGGAACCACCTGAACAACTTGGTTCTCCTAAAATGTAGCCCTGCAGGGAAAGCTCAGAATAGAGTCTGCCATTACTGACGATGCACCTGGAAGAGACTGGTTAGTGCAGAGGGGTAGAGGAGGACAGGCAGGCAGCAGAGACAGGGAGTTCCTTTGTATCCATGGCTACTGGGGTCCATTTTTCCCACCATGTTCCACCTCATGTAACACATGCAATGGTGAAACAAGAAAGGGAAGCATCCTATGACTCTCTGAAAGGCATCAGTGTCAATTCCAGCTCTCAACACCATCTTTACTTCTTGTTTCTACACTCCTGGTCTTTTCTGAACTTTGTCCCCCCACTCAGCGCCCTGGTGTGTCTCCACTGGCTTGCAGAAGCCCGTTCTCCATGAGACTCACTGCAAGGCTACTCCTTTTCCTCTCTGACAGCTGCCTGGCAAGGGGACTTCTGGGCAGCATCCCAGCATCCAGGACGTATATCACACTTGGTCACATTGACTGGAGGTTTTGAGTTGGTGCATGGAGTTGAAGAAACAGTAGATATTTCCCTAAGTTGGAAAGAGAAAATAAGAAATAAGGGAAACTCTTCTGACTGTCAGTGAAAACTGGGAGGTGAGGGAAATTATCTTTATTATATTTTTCAGATACCCAGCTTATCAACATGTCAGAAGTAGTGTAGTAAAGAAACTTAAATTCCTGAAACAAGATCAGCAACTGGAATAAACAGCAGTTCTAAGAAATTAGATCAGTGCTCTTAGAATTTCCTCTATGTTTAAAGGAATGGTCACAATTACTCTTCTACATGGAACACCAATTAAATACCTATTATTAAATACTGAGTGTAACAGCATTCAGAGCATCCAACACTGCCAAGCCATCCAGACAAAACTCAGACTATTTCTAGGAGATCACAGGTCAAGCCTACAATATTTTTCTTTTATTCTTTTCAGGAGACAGAGATTATATAAAATCCATCTATTCTGTTAGCACTGTCAGACCTCTGCAATACACAGGTGCTTGATGTATGGTATTAGCTTCCCAGATGTTTTGATACCCTGTCATTCCAATAAGCTATTGAGATTGAAAAGTGAATTGAGACGAGAGGAGGAAAATGCCTCCACTCTTCTGACAGCCAAGAAGAATTTCACAAATGCTCTGTTCCCCCCTGAGGTGTTACCAGATAAGCACAAGCTCCATTCCCATTCAGCTGGCACTTGCTCTGCAATACTGCTGGCTGTCACAGGAACAAAGATGTGCTTCCTCATTGCAAACAGCACAAGCAAATGTGACAAGTCATAAAAGGACATCGAGAAAACCTGCATTAACCTCTGTGACTGTAAAACACTGCTTTACATCTGGAGGTAAAAAAAAAAAAAAAAAGATTTAAACAGAACTATGGCAGCATCTGGGTATTAGTGTAGCAATCAATCTGGGTATTTGTGCTCAGTGATTGCACCTAGTGGGCCAGATGTCACTGGGAAAATTTGTTTCCTTGCGAACTTGTGCTGTTTTGTATACAAAATGTAGGGAATAAAATTCCACAACTATAAGGAAGTGGCCACAGTGCATTGAAGATTTATATAATATTTGAGCCAGCAGGAGGCAAGCTGCTTTCTAGTTATATTTTACCATAAAATACACAGGGATTAGTCTTGGGTTTAGAGAGTAGAGAAGATTGTAGATTATGGACAGATGGAATTTTCAACTATGCTGTTGAAAATCTTGCAGCTTTATCAAAACTATTGCAACATTAAAGGTTTTATTTAAAACCTTTAAAAGTCTGATGACTTTTAACATTTTTTTTTTTAAAAAAAAACAATTCCAGTTATTGTAGCTGTAACACAGTAATTGGAAAATAATGCCATATTACAAAAAGTAAGCATATAAACCACTTGCAGAAAGAGGAAGATTCCAGTTCTTCTAAATCTCATTTTTCTCAGTTATTATAAATCTATTTTAAAACCACTTTCATAAATCTGAGTGTTTTAATCATGGTTTTGGAATATATTAGCCTTTCAATAGAGCAAAGTATAATGTTATTCCAAATGATCTTGTAGTCTCACACTTAAAACCAGGATAGCTCTGATGTGAGCAGGGAGCACCTGCAGACCGCACGGGGAAGCGGGATCCCAGCAGGATGGGGCGCTGGGTGTACAGTGCCTGGCACTGTACATCATTTGCTTTGCTTTTCTGTGTCCTGACAACACACACGGGCTTTCTTAGTGGGAAAGCCATCAAAAGTGCAGGAGCATCTTCACAATCACTATTCCAGCTCTGTGCCTCTCTAGAGGCCAGGCAGAACCAAAACTGCCCAAGTGAGCTCCACTGGAGAGGTCTCAGTCTGAACTGCACGGGCAGGAAAGGTGATCCAGCTAGCACCATATCTGATCCCACATCAAGAATAATTTAACACTAACAACGAGCTGCTGGAAGTTGTCAATGTCAGATGCTAATTCAGTACCAAGAGGCAGGATTTTGCAAAAACAAAAGCCAGCAGTGACTGCAGCATTTCAGTAAGTTCACAGCACAGCAAAGCTCTGTAAATACTAAGTGCCAGCAACAATACGTAGCATTTTTCACAGAAACCCACATTCATGCTCAGCACTTTAAATTAGCACTTAGGCAGAGAAATATCTTTACTAATTATCATAGAAAAGTGACTCTTAAAATTAAAACTTTTAAAATCTCATTTGTTTTGTTGTGGTTCCCCTTCTCTCCCCCTTTTCTCCCCCCCCTTCTGGCTAAAATTATATTATCCTAATAAATCTGTATAGGTAAGGGACAATGCTAATTAGTTTTCACATTAAAAAATAAATAAATAGGATTGGAAGTTAGTTAAATCATAAAAATAACGTTAAGGAATTACACAATCATAATTAAAAACCTATTTATTCCAAACACTTCTGTGCCAAACCATTAACATTATCTTCCTGTTATATATGATCACATAAAAATAGATACAAAACCCTACAAGACAAAAGATATAAAAGGAATTACAATAAAGATGTCATATTCCTAAACTGCATAGTGAACTGACATTCCATGACTACTGACTTTTTATCGTTTCTCTGCAAATTACTCTGAAGAAATAATTTAATTTTAGATTTAAAAAGCACAAAGCTTTCTGAAGAAAAAACAACATCATTATACATGGAAATATATTTGTCAAATTATGTGAAAACTGCACACTTTTTATATATGCAGACTAGGTACCCAACAATTTCCACACATAACAAGCTCCCTCAACTGTATTCAGATATTTTTGTTTTACATAGACTCCTAAGATTTGTCTGCTAAATATATGGGCATGAATTTTAAATTCCCATTAGAAAATCAAGTTAGACATGAGACATCTGATTATTGCGTGAAATAGACTTTTTTTTACATTTACTTTTTACAATAAACCATTATTTTATACTTGTCCATAAAAAAAAAACCAACTTATATTAAAGTGACTTTTTTTTTAATGACATATATTCCAATGTTGAGCACTCATGTTTCACCTCAGTCAATGTTATGTTGTGATTTCCTGAAGTATAGGGTCACTGATAGGAAAACAGAGAACAACATTAATTTTAGCTGTAGCAGCAGAAGAAAAAAAACGTAAAAAACCTGAGAACCACTTCTGAGGTACAAGATGCAGCTCTTGAGGAAAATATAAGGCAACAGGCATTCCCTGAATGTGCTGACAGTACTCCTGTTCAAGCTACCCTATCCAATTTCAAGTGCTATCAACAAATTCCTATAGCTACTTTTTCTTTTAATCTATCTTAATGGAATTCAGGGAATTTTGATAAATCAGGAAGAACTACTTATAACTGAGAGGTTCATTATACTGTGCTAGGTTTTTCTTGTAATTGCCACTTTTTTCATTTTTTCATAAAACTAATGTGATGAGGTTTACATAAGACATTATTTCAATCTTGCTACAATTACTATCATCTGCTAATACAGCAAGAAGCATGACGTGAGAAGAATACAATTTCCTGATAGTTATTCACCCTCAGTCAATTTTACAATAGTCTCTGGCAAATTATTGCCTTTACTGTGCTTCCTGCCATCCCCACGTGAAATCTGTGCAAAAGCTGATGTACACCGATGGACCCCATTTGGAAAACTAGTGTGGTTCTTACACGTCCAATTGTCTTCAGTCAGTCTCACACATTTCAAACTCATCTATACGTGACCCTGACACACCTAAAGCTCTGTAACACCTACCTATTTCACTCATTTAGCTAGTTTAGCAAGGAGACAAAAGTTATGCTGGACATGAATAATGCAAATTGCTGCATTTGAGCATAACCAGTATGCCTCCATTGCTGCATCAGGGCAGGCTTCATTTTGAGAAAATGCAGGAGTCCACTCAGAAGAAAGGGCTAATTAAACTTCAGTCTAATTGATCATTATTGTTACATTCCAAATAACAATTCTTTAAAAAAGATGGCTAAAGCACAATCTATAAAACAGGCTGAAGATATAGACAGTATAAACACCTTAACTTCAGATTAATGGTATTTTTACATTTCTGACATTTTATTGTTCAGACTGTTTCCTGGGAAACACACTTGGAAAAATATTCAATACCAATTAGGTCCACAGATTTATGTATATTTAGAAATTCCCTGTCAAGGAGGAAGATAAGGTATTTGGAGTACAAACAGGTTCTACCAGCCAGACAGAATGCAGACATATAAAAGCTTGAAAATTTGCTGAAGCCTTTTAAAATTAAGTGATTCCTCACACAGTAGTGTTGAAGTCATGCTGATGTTAGTCTGCATTGTCAGCGAACACCTTAATGACTCAGAAGGTCATAGACAAGCTACTTTAACTCTAAAGGTGGCATTAAGCCTGTTTCATTTATTTCCATTTTATTGACACAATTTTGCATTTGAAAGCAGGCACCAACGTTATTAACATTTAAACAAAAGTCTGATTTCATAGGAAGCCAAAGGTTCCAGGGGTCACAAGCAGGGCTAGTACTGAGGTGTATATGCACTGATAACTCTTCCATAGAAAGGTAAAACATTCTTCTGGCTGCAATGTGAGATAATGAGTCTAAAAAAAGGCTGACGTGTTTACAGCTCCATAGGCTTAGATCCCTGTAGTGATCAGAGCTGTACATGCTGTGAGGCAACAATCAACAAGGATGCCTCTGCATAACTACATACACATTGTCCTCTAATGCCGAGAAAAACAGGGCTCAGACTGGCCTCACCTTTGGTTTATAATTGGCAGCAAGAGTGGCACAACTACAAGGTCAACATAAAAGATAAAAAATCTGATGATGGGGAAAATTGTGTACAGAACTGTGCAACAATTGCAACTAAGCACAGTAACATATTTTCAACTCAAGAAATTTTTTTTAAAACCCCAAAACTATATAAATGGTAGAAGAATTTTTTTTTTTTTTTTAGATTTTATTGGCTCAAAATTGGCCGGGATCATCAGGTCTGAAACACTCTTCATGGGAGATTCAAACAGAAATCTGCTGACATTTTCAAAGATATTTATCTAACATTGTGTCTGGCACCATAGAAGTTGTTTATTTTTGGAAACAAAAGGAAAGCATTTGTCTAACCAAGTTTCTCTTGTGTTCAATAGACTTTCTTCATTCTGTTTTCTCCTGGTTTTCACACCATGATTTGGAAAGAATGTGTGGATTGCAAAAAGAAGGGAAGAACAGCTTCCAAGGTAAGAGAGAAATTATCTTCTATTAGCTTTTATTTGGGAGCATCACTGTTGGCAGAGGCCGATATTCTGTGATTCAGGATGTTTGCCTGAGTGAATCCTGCCTATCAGGACTCAAAATGAGTTCTCTTTGCAAAGGTGGAAAAGGGGTTTTTGCCAGTATAATTTTGGTTTTCTATCATGCCACATGATTCTAGTAGTATGCTTCTTCAGCAGAAACAGATGTGTCCTCAACTGTCTTCCCTCTTCTATGGGAGGGAATTAATCTTCCTCAATATAGATTTTGTTACAGTAGTTACTTTGTTTTCATTCCTCTTCTATCTCACGTTAACTGTTTTGATTTCCAATGTGGTCATATAGGGTGGGCATGGCATTTTCATTCATATTGATTCTGCTGGTTGTTTCAATGCACAAAATAGGTTTTTCTAGTCCCATCACAACAAAAATGTCTGTTTAGCCAAAAAATAATTTAGGAAGAAAATAAGAACCCTTCAGAATCAGCATATTTCAAATTTTTAAAATAAAATATTTGTGTTCTTAATTTGAAGTGACACATTTTCAGATGCTTCTTTGATAACCACATAATATACAATGTAACAGCAAAATCATTTTAAAAAAAAAAAGACAACCTATTTTACCAAAATGAAATCTTCTGAATAACCTGAGACAAATGAGTTTAAGAATCTTTCTGCAGAATTTCAGGATTTTACTCAAATTCATTCATTTTTTTGCTTTCCTTTTTTTTTTCCTTTATGAGAAGTGTTCACTTTACGCTGCAAATCTCCACAGAAAGTACTGGAGAGAAGTTATGAAACAACATTGGCTTTGTGGATCTAAAGTCAAGAGGTGAAAAAACAATATTGCAAGATGCACACATTTCTAACTTTTTGAAGTTATATAGGACCATATTTGCATGGCTCCAGGTGAGCAGGAATAGCTCAATTCAACTGTATTCTGTTAAAATTTTTTTTCCAGAAAACAATGACACTCTAAAAGATGGAAGGAGAAGAGTTATTGATATGAGTGCATCAGGAAGATAAGAAAATAAAAACATGGAAAAAATCAACAACAACAAAACCACCAAATCAATGAGATATAAAAACCAAAGGAAAATTGACTCCTTTGAACATAGTCAAGGAGGAAAAAGAAGATATAAATAAGGCAGAGATGGAGCTAAAACTACACAGGGCAGGAACTATGGCTTCCAGAAGGAGTCTGGGCTTTCACTGGATTTTGCTCTGCACATTCACATTCTCAGAGGTAGCCTTAGATAGCAAGCAATGGAGTAATTTTCTGTTCCACTAAAGGCTTCCCATAAGCCCTTTAGGCAAACTGCTTTATCTGTGCCAACTTCTTCACGTACACACTGGGGATAAGAGTATGTCCTAGCCTCCAAGATGTGCCATGAGGTAAAAGAGATTGCGAGCTGAATCTTCAGGTAACAGCAGCAGCAGTGGTCATCAAATAAAATCTGCAGGTAACATATGGATATTAAAAGAAACTAAGCAATTAAGGAGACAGGCTTGAATTCCTCTCTCCTGTGCCCAAGTCCTGTGTAACTAAAATGGCAGCAAGAGCAGAACCATAGCCAAGAACTGTGGTGTGCTGTGATGCAAATAAAACAATTAGGAATCAAGGAATTAATAAAGACTTCATTTGTGTCAGATCAGAAATATCTAACCAATATAACTGGCTTTAATTTGACATTTGTTTCCAGGGCATATGACAGAAATTTAATTAAATCAATATATTTCTCCTCCATGTTAACTATTTTTTTTCCCCCATGTCTATACTTGCTTCTTGACCATTATTAAAGTCTGTAACTCGAGTTGAGTAAAAGTGAAAACTTAACAGAAACTGGCTACTTGTCATAGGCATTATGTAAAAGAGATTTTTTTTTTCCATTTTAAAAATAGTATTTTTATTTCAGAGGAGAAAACTTTCAGAGCTCCAACTTCTAGAGTTACACATTAAGGAGGAGCATATTAGGGAATAAATAATTGGGAAAATAAACTACAAATGGATAACTAATTAATTGAAAGTTTTCTGAGAAATACTTCATTTTGTTTGCAAAATTTACAAGTGAAATTTGTGAAAATGTGGGTAAGAAAACCTGAACTGCTACCAGGCAAATGTTCTGATGGACATATTAGAAATTTTATCTGAATTTTGGACAAGCAATTATAATCCTACATGATCGTGGAATTGTGTGGTTTTGCTTTTGGTTTTGCCTTTTTTTTTTACTGGAAACGTCTCTTAAGACAGGTATTTTTTGACAAATACCTCTGAAAAGAGAAACTCTTTAATATAGTACTGAGAGGACTAGAGTACTCTTTATTGGTTCTTTGGACTCAGTGAAAGCCTACTTCTGAGTCAACATCCAAATACCCACATCCACAAAACTCACAGCAGTCCACCGCGATTCTCATTCCAAGATCTTGCTCTGTATGAGTTCCCAGAAAAGGGAAAGGGAACAACAGCTCTGTTCTTCACTCAGAAGAGAATGAAACAAGATGAGGTCCTTGCTGCTACACTAGGGGAAAATATAAAATCTTTTTGGAAAGGGAAACAGAAGCTGGGATATTAAAACATCCACCCTCAGAAGCACAAAACAACGTATGGATGCAATAGCAGGAGGTTCCCTTCGACGAGCAACAACAGAAAGATCAGTGCTTTTATCAGACTGTTTGGTTAAATTCTTGTAAAACTACTGTATTCTTGAGTTTGATGATATTGCCTTTTTCTAATAATTTTATCTCTAAATTGATTTTAATTCATCTATAATCAGCTTCTGATAAGAAGATCCCACATGTATTAGTCTATGCTTTAGTGTGAAAAGGCTCAACCTACCTATTCCTTAGCAACCAGTTTACTGTGTGTAAAAAGCAGCACTATTTCTAGCATCAAAACTGATTGCAGTGATCTGTGTCATTCCTGATGAGAACTTAGGATTTTTTTTGTGATTTGCAAATAACTTTTTGCCAGCTTTGCATTTTCCAAGTGCAACATAAAGAACAACCTTTTTTTTCCTGTGTATTTCCACCCAGCCTGATCAGCCTTTTAGCTTAAAGGGATTTTTTTTCCTTGTATTTTCTATTGAATTCTAAATCAAGCTAAAACAAGTATAAAAGGTATTCTTGAAAAAAAAAAAAAAAACAGCCTCCTGCATTCTTCACCATTTAAATAGATCAGCTGAACCAAGATACCTCAGTAAGAACAGGATTAAGAGAATAGCCAGGCTGAGTTATGCTTCTAACTTTAAAAGTGATCGTTGCATTTACCTCCAGAGAGCATTTTGAGATAAACGGCTGTTATTAAAGTGATGATCTCATCAACACATGGCAGCCTTTTTCTTCTCAGACACTGTGAAGAAAATAGAATTATCCTACTGCTTGGAACCCATCTTATTTTCTTCTGCCTCACAGACTGAAATGAAGGCAATGCCATCAAATCTTTGCCATTATATAAAGAACAGGTCAAATTCTTTTCATCCATACTTGCAGAAGGGAAAAATTATAAAAAGGATTCCAGTTAATTCCTACAGAATCTCCTATTTCTCCTCAAATGATGATCAAATGATGTGCCTTTTACTTAGGAAACATCCAAACAATCCAGTCCTTACCATCTCTCCTTCACTGTCAGCCTCCTCCTCCATGGGGTTGTGTAACCAAGAGTAACAGCACAAACATTCCCTTTCTTGAAAACTGCATTTTCAAGAAACACTTTACAATATTTTGCAAGTGCTTCACAAAAGCGTGTAAAATATTAACTGTCCCAAAACATACATGTTCTGCCTAACATTACAGTTAATTCACAAACTGGCAGTCAAACACAGATACCAAAAAACCGACTGAAGTGCCCAGTGTTGCTGGATGCTGTAGTGCTGCCAGAGCCAGGGAATCTCAACTGCCAGTTTGCTGCCCTGTACAGTTGCCAAACCACCGTTCTGTGACCTAATATAAAAAACCACAGCAAAGTACATTCTACATTGGCTGTCCTATCTTAGTAGTTAATATTCTCACTAACTCTTATGTATCAAGTTCTTGTGCAAATTAAGCTCTGAATATAGCTTCTTCATCATGGCCTCATAATTAAAGAGTTTATTTTGAAGCAATGCTGAAAGTCACATACACTCAAAATCACTATTCAAAGACACTGCCCCAAAAAAAAGACCCCTTCACTTAGCTGTATTATAACACACACACTTAACCACTCTACACTGACAAAAACTCTCTATCCAACTTGTCTGAGTATTAGGAAGTTTCTTTAATTAAATATTTTTAAAGTGCTCTGAGACCATTAAATGAAGCTTCTGTGACTAGAAAATATTACTGGACACCACTGTGGGAATAGAGTTCTTGTCTTAATGAGGACATTATGGAATTATTTCACCAGTTAAACAAATTGTAAAAAAAATAAATTATAAGTCAGTCCCTCCCACTGCGTTTTTATGTACTTCACCAACACGTACTAAATAAATATATTATTATTTATTCTCCTAACACCACAATGAGAAAAGACAGTAACAATAACCACGTTTTTTCAAAAAGTATCTAAGATTCAGGAGACATAAGTATGTCAAGCACAGTAGTGACTCAATCAGGTACAAGGCTGCTGCCTCATTCCAAACGTGCCATCATTCTCTTCCCTTTATTTTTCTATGTTTTTAGTTCTTTCTTCTAAATCCTTTAAAATAACTTGGGCTTACACTAGGTCTCGTGACAAAGTAACAAGCTCACCTAAGATAGGAACAACAGGTAGCAATTAGTCCTACTGTCTAATACATATATCCATTAGAATTTATGTTACTACATGCCAGCAACAGAAGGTTAGAAGAATGAAAATTTCTTCAGCTATAAGCATTAAAATGAGAAGGTTATTGCTCCTCTCAATCATTCTCATTCCAGAGATTTCTCTCTTAAGTTGGAAAGGGACCGTGTGTGCCCCAGGCTCAAAGGCAGTACTCTCTTAGGTGGACAAGGCCCAATCTCATCTGCTACTAAAAAATAAAATTTTACAGGATCACAAAACCCTTAATGTTTTCTGTAAAGACCAAGATGTTTTTCCTCTTTTATCAAACAGATCTATACACCATAGGTCTGTTATGTGAAACGCAATTCACTTAACTGCTATTTGTTGGGGGTTTTTGAATTGCTGTTTCAGTTTCTCTTTAAAGTCACCAGCACATGCAGAAGGTTAGGGGGTTTAGCTAACACTTGGACAGTCAAAAAACTTTAGGAATACATAGGAATTTATATAATTTACCTGTAAATTTAACAATGCTTCACAGTATTTTGTTTTTAAGCATATACTGGCCAAAACAATATTGGAATTGAAACAAAGCCTGGTCTTCCTGAAATGGATGTTAAAAAGATATGAATGCAGAAATAAAAACTAACAAGGGACTTAGAAGCTAGTTTATTATACCTTTTTTTTTTTGGGGGGGGGGGAAGAGGGTGAAAAATTTTCTCATGTAACTTTATAGATGAATAAATGGCCTGTAAGTGAATTCTTTCACTTAATTTGAACAGCTATTTCAAGAAAAGAATATACACCCTATAAACTCTGCAAAGTCCTAAAACTAAGTACAGAACAATTGACCAAATAATGGCATACAATCTGGGAAAGGCTGAAACATAGGTGCTCTTTAACAGAAACCTGGAAAACAATTTCAGAAAAAGTTTATCTACATTTACTAAAATGCCTTTCACTCCAATTACAGGGAGGTTATAAGAAAAGATGAGATGAAAAGTAAAGGCAAGACTCAACATCTAAGAAACTAATTTCCTCTAATAACATAAGATAACAAATACATAAGGCACTGCTGTTGTGCCACATATAGGCTGGCAGAAAACATTCACAGGTAAGTATCAAAGGATCATATTGTATTGATTATTTATTGTTAATCTAATTCAAGCTCTTGACCCCAGGGGAGCTCCACTGAGACAATCAAGGGTACTTACTGCAGCTCTATCAGACCCTTTGGTTAGGAGGGTAGGCAGGGGCACAGTAACAGGCTTAGGTCAGTCAGGTAGATGCAGTTGTCCAATGCCATAAGAAGAGCCAGTCACTGACAGTGGGACCCATTCAAGAAGTCCAGCAGAGAGTGGGAAGGGCTTCCAGAATACTGATGGTGACACTAGAGGAGCATCTTCTGAGTAAACTTCCCTCTTCTGAAGATTATTCTACAACATTGCCAGGAGTGACACACATCCAATCATGCTGCTAAGTGGAGCACAAGTAATCAGCTAATGACCTGCTTTACGTAATGAGTGAGGGATGTGTCAGTAAGAATGTTTTCACCCAGGGAAAACCAATAAAAATAAAAAAATACCATTTCCTATAAGCATCACGGAGGCTGTGTTCCCCATCAAACGACAAGGCACACCAAACTTCAGAGAGATGTGTCAAAACATTGAGGCAGGTTCCCAGACTCAAGAGAAGGCAGCATCTGCTTAGATGGCTCCAGGGTTGACCCAGCCCTGGAGATCTGGGGCCACTCAAGAAGGTAGCAGCAGATACAAAACTAGAGCACTACTGAGAGATAGGGGTGGCTTTGATGCCAAAGAAGTTGGCACAAAAAATGCTTACTTAAAAAAAAAGACAGCCTTAATCTAACCAAGCAAATACATACTTGATATTAAAATAAGGTTTCTTACAACATCTGCTAACTATAAATTCAATGTATAAAACAGAAACAACCATTTTCTCTAATCTTTTCAATAACTTTTTACTGAAAGACAGTTCTTTTAAAATGGATGAAATAGCATGTCATTTTGCTAATTCCTGTAACCAAAAAAAAAAAAAAATCATAGAATGCCATTAGAGCACACAAGACTTCTTGAGAAAAGGGCTTTTCCCTTGGAAGACCTCAAGTATAACAGATATTAGCAACAACATTTTAAAAAGATAAAATAAACATAACCTGGAATATCCCAAAGCTTATCATTACAATTCTGAATGATAGCCAAATCTTAAATTATTTCAGTAATATCAGGACAGTCAGAAAAATGCCCCAGAACCAAGCACTGATTGAGAGATCTCACTGCCAGCAACAATCAAAACTACTGAATATTGATACTTCTCTGGTTGTCTGTGAACACTGCAGCTTTGGAGCCATGACAGCATTAATAATAGACTAATCAATAAAATATATCTGACTGCAATTGTTCCTGATAAAATGAATCAATCATTAATACCCTATTTCTTTGGCAAAGCTTATCTAGCTTGATGGATAGTAAAAGTGGCAATTAGGGGCAAGAACATCTTTGCAGTTATGCTGTTGCACATATTTTATGTATCTTATATCTGTTAGCACTCAGTTATAAAATAGAAGTGTCCTTTGTGTGTTCTATAAAATAGAAGTGTCCTGATGCCCTTTGGAAATTACTTTCACTATTTGAAACATTCTTTTTTTCTCCCTCAGAAGAAAAGAGCAGTGGAGAAAAGTAGTGAGGGACTGTAGTGAATAAGGGAAACACACAGCATTCTACAAGCCTATATTTCTAAGCATAAAAATTTGGGCTTGTTTCATGACTGGACATCTGTTTGCAAATGCAATTTATGTTTGCAGACTGAAAATTTGATACATGTCTTTAAAAACTCCTCCACTATTATCAGGACAAGAAATATATATTGAATATTATCTTTGACATTTTAATTACCTATTAGAAAGTCTATAGCAAGTAATAAAGTACAAATTGTCTCTCTAATTTGAAACTATGTTGCAACTGTGGCATGAATTCAGATAGAGATGGATAAAAATCTTTCACAGCTAAGAGTCTAAGCTGAGCAAGAAATTCTGGGGCTGACACCTAATTAAGATATACTTCCCCCCGATGAAGCAAGTTCATCATCTATCACTGTGTATTACAGTGGTACAGGGCTATATTTAAAAGGCCATTAAAAATGTACCTGAAGGCAAAGTTAATCTTTATATTTGACAGATAATAGCAGCTCTTTTGCAGCAAGTAGCAAAGTGAATATTTTAATTCTTTATGATCTAACGACCATTCTGTTTAATTTTAATAGAGTAAAGATGAACAAGAAAATATGCTTAGGGGATATACTAATACATCAATTATGGAGAGTGGGAAAGTACTTTAAAAAAGTAGCAGTAATCTGTTTTAAATGAAGATCTCAATAAGCACTCCTAGCCACAGGAAGAGCTAAAAAAGATGCATTAGAAATCTATTCAGATTCTGCTCATTATAGATATGTTCTTCTCAGCTCTTAAGTAACACAGCAATCAAGCAATTAACTTTTGAAAAGGGAAGCATTTAAAACAACCATGTACCTGTAAAACACAGAAGGCTTTTCCCCTTATTTTGTTCTGTGAAAATTAATTTTTACAATCTACTTTCCTTAAGATTGCTGCAGAAGTGCTGAGACTGTGTGGCAGTTCTTCTGAAAGTATTGCAAAGTGATGATTCCACAAACAAAACAGACACTTATTTTTGACCAAAGGAACAAGATGAATGAAGACATAAATATCCTTTGTTCCTGCTTGACTACAAATACACAATCTATTCATATAAAAACATGAACTTGCTTCCCCTGGAATTTCACTCTGAAATGCAGGTCTGAATTTTACATAGAAAGTTTTTTTTTTAAAAAAAATAAAATATTTTGACTTACATCTCTGTCCTATGAGGTGACATGCAATGACATCCCAAAAGATCTGTAGGCCCCAAACTACACAAACTCCAAGAAGAAAGTTTACAATATTTTCCTAGTAAAATCACTGGAACTACAACCAAGGACTCTGTCTGTGAGCATGTGAAGTCCCATTAAAGTAATGATGTGCCTTTTAATTGAATCTAATCAGCATCAATACTATATGCAGTAATTTCAAGGAAAGATGTCTCAGTAACCTTTAGGACAGGACACTCTAGATTTTTATCTTCTAACAGACATGCCTTTGTAACTTTGAATACTTGTATACAGTCACGTGCACACATAAAATATATAAGCAGTAATCAGTAAAAATGCCAGCTTCAGAAGCCTACAAAAACTCAGGTCTTGGGCTTTCTGAACTCACTGTATTGCTTTTGTCTGATGAAAACTATTCTGAGCTTCATACACAGCTTTGGGGCAACACCAGTGCTACTGGTAGCAAACGCACAGCAGCTCTCTTTGTGGCAGAGCTATGTAAAACCAAGTGGAAACACTGGGCTGGCAATGACAAAAGAGTGGCAAATGTATGTTACATATTGATGCAGTAAAACAGTCTTCTACACTGCAAGTTATGTAAATTAAATCAATTAAAAGATTCTCAGATAAATACTTTTAGATGATATGCCAGCATTTAACAATTCTGTCGTAAGAGTGATGAATGTTGTTTGTACTTTTCTGAGTCTCTTTGCCTCCACCTACAAGCATGTATGATAAGGCCAAGGCCAAAGAGAGGGAAGGGGAAAAAACCACAGTAGAATTACACGTGTATGAATTCTACCCAATCCTTTCTGTAAAAATAAAATACAAAATAAAGAAAATCTAAAAAAAAGGAAATATTCAAAGTAGCAGCCGAGAGGTAATTTACCGACAGGTTTTATATATTGGGTGCCTACTGTGTGCACTTCTTTGCCTGTATAACTCAGGTGAAACATTTTTATTGGACTAATGACATTGCAAATTTTGTAACCTTAATTTTAAGTGGTGGTCATTAAAATCAATTTATATGGAATGTAGAAAAACTGCATTTCCATTTACAAAATGAAAAGAGAAAGCTTCTGTACTACATTTCTAAGAAGGTCTGTGAGTGGGATTTAAACTCTTATACTTAAAAAAGAACCATGCATTTTCAATTTGCAATCAACACAAGCTGCCTCCTGAGTATTGCAGCAAATAGTCATGTCATATAGTTTAAATAACCAAGAGATTTCATTATTTTCAGTATTGTAGCCTTTTTAAGCCAAGGAAAAATGAAAAGATAGCAACAGACCTTGGCTGCAAATTATTTTTAAGAACTCTCTATACCTTTCTTAATCTAAAGATCGGGAGGATGCACACATCTTGTGTTTTAAGAAAACATCACTGGCTGTATATTAGTCAATGACAACTTTACCCCCTGATAAAATGTCTCAGGAGGAAAAGCTAGTGATCTCTTGGTACGTATGTAAGGCTAGCTACAGACTAAAACTGATGGTGTAGTTTACATGGGTAAGAAAATAATTATCAACAGCCTTCTCATATGTCTAAACATGAAACTATGTATGCTATATGGGCATATATGTCTGTATATTATATACACTTTTATACATATGCATCCCCCTTTGCATATATATTGCTTTAAAACTAATTATGACCAAGATGTATTTATTCTTTTGGGGTTTTCTTCTTTTAAAAGCTCAAAAGTCACATAGTAAAAGTTTTCAGCAGAACGCACAACATGCACTTAGAGAAAACTGCTTTTAGAGGCCCATTCTTAGCTGCAAGAGGAATGCAAGCAAAAAATCATACATGTAACAAAGTTCTGAAAACTGTTGTGAGAAACTGAAGTTGTGAGGATGGAATAACAGTGATGATTCAGCTGAGTATTTGAAATGACCGAATTGTTTTAGAACACTAAAAGCAAATGCTGCATTTTGATGTTTTTGAGAATGATTACAGGAAACAAGAAAAAGCTCACTGAAAAGAGACCATAGCTATCAACCAGTATTGTATTAGGTCCATAGGTGACTAGATATATTTACAAAATTCTAGCTAGAATGTACATTGCTCGTGTTAGTGCCTCCTGCACCACCCAAAAACACAGCTTCTTCCTCCTAGCAACCTGAATATAAATACCAACCCACCGTTTTGTAGACCTCAACTTCCATGAGTATAAAGCCAAATGAATATTACATTCATTGTAAATAAAAAGCGAAAACATTTATCACTTCTTCCACTATGGGCAAACCCACCAATTGTTCATTTCTCCTCTTTTTTCCTCCATTACCATCATATTAGGAATCCTCTCTCAAACTGGAAAAAAGTACATGGAGTTAATAGATTAATAAGCATATCTAAAGCAAAAAGTTGCTTTTCTGATTTATGTATGCTGAAAATGATAGTCTTCAAGAAATCACCCATCCTCTTCCACTACCACTCCACTGTCAGCTAATACAGGAATTTATATCCAAGTAGGAGCAACAAATCCCATCTCATATCATGCAATTTAAAACGTCATAATGCACAACTGCACTCACATTTACTTAATCCTTGCTTGGCTTATAGGCACATCTGTCTGTCAGATACTCAATAACCAATCCCCAAACATTCAACTGATATCAGTAATTTATCTATTTATGTATCAAAATAGCTTTATGAACCAAATAGTTCAAAAGTATTTTAAGCCTAGAACAAAAAAAAAAAAAAAAAGCTTGATAGACCCTGTCGCCTTTCTCTATTTCAATACAGTTTTAAAATAGAGGCTGTTTTTTTAAGAATGCTCTTTTCTATGTTGATATTTGTTCTTAAATTAGCTATTTTAAAAGAATTGCATGTATTAAAAGTATTCAAAAGTCAGAGAAGAGAAGGGATGAGGGGCAAATATCACTGGATCCTCAACATCCAAATTAGTACTACCAACTTATAGAAAATCCAGCACAGATAATAATTTTAAGGTGCATTCCATTTCTGTAAATAAAATAATTTATCCATCCATTTAGCTTTTTTTTTTTTTCCCTTTCCTAAAACTGAATATTGTATAAAATAGGGTAAAAGGAGTAAACTGACTTTGCCAAATAGGATCACTTACAATATAGGTAAAGTATACGGTACTTAAGCACCTCATAAATCACTCCAGGTACAAAGCTGGCCTCTGACTCATAAAGAAGAAAATAAGCAATAAAGTGTTTATCCTGGCAAAGCATCAAGGTACTTATTATGATACAGGTTACAATCTCACATCAATTTCCAAATTATTATTTGAAAATACATTTTATATAGACTACTTTTAGTTATCAATATACCTGCTTTTCAGCCCAATATTTTATATCATTTACTACAACACTGTCCTCAAATATTGGTGAATGTTAATGTTGACAACAGATATTCCACTTTACTCTTGATGGTCTCTTTTCCAATAAATTCTGCACAGCTTTTCCCCACAGAATATGCTTAGAATAACAGAATATGGCCCATGAAATAAATAACAGTATTTATTTGAAGATATCACTAACTGAAGCAAGAGTATAACGAATAAGTTGAGCTACACTTAAAGGAAAGAGTTAACTGGCAAAAAATCAAATAACATCTTTACAAAAGGAATCCGGAGAGTTTGTAACCAGAAGTTAATGACAGTTCTAGACTTGTTCATCTGAGGCCTGTGTTAACTCTTGAATTTGTTTCAGGTCGCAGCACATACTACAGTTATTAAATTCATTTGTACTGGTGAATTTCAAAGTAACACACCATCTGCAAGCACGTTATTCTCTCCTGAGCTAAAAAGTAGTCAACAGGATGAACTTTCTCCCAGCTAAAATTAAGTAGTCCTAATTCTGTTTTTGACTGAACTCCACAGATTAGAGTCCTTTCACATTCAGACTGCAAATGCAACTTAAGAAAAGAAGGTTCAAATTTGAAATAAAGCCTGAATAATAACCTCCCTTTTCAGTGTCTTGGGCCAGCTGATTCGTTACATATTAATACATACGTAGCATAATATGAACATGCCCATGTATTGCACATTAAATGCAATAAGCAGAGTTTGAATTCAGTGTTTGTGATCTAGGTATTTAACTGAGAAATGTCTTAGAAAGTAACACAGGGCACGTAACATTCATATATTTGCATCCATATTTTTTTCTGAAATACTTGATTTGTACATTGTATTTATCTGAGTGTTCTGCTGAAATTTAGGTAGAAATAAGCATTTGACACAATTACAGTAACAGAGTTCTGAACTGAGGTTCAGAAACAAACAAAAAACTCCTAAAAAGCTAATGCCAGCATGGTGAATTTGACATAGTGTGGTTTTTTTCTTTAGTTTTTGTCTAAGTTGAAAATTTATCTGAATAATTAAGCATTTGCAAGTCAAATTAGCTAGTAGGACTCTTCAGCTTCAGCTGTTTGATCATGCTGTTCCTTTGAACAATATTTACAATGCAACAAGAGAGAAAAAGGAAAGATCCTGTGGTTCCTGACAAATGCTGCTAATGAGGGTTCAGGCATTTCTTTAGCATTTGTAGCACCTCCTTAATAGGCAGCTGAATGCCAGTGGCTATGCATCCACTGCATTTTAATCACAGGTTAAGACACTACAGATGAAAGTATTCAGAGGGAAGCAAACTCTTCCCTAATTTAATTTTTAGTGGTACTCTGACCCTTAAAGAGCAGACTTCACTAAAGTCAACAGAATTTTAGGCAATGTCTCCCAGGGGAGGAGGAGCCTAAGAATCTGCTGTACATGCCTATCAAACAATTCACCTTTATTGGTGTTAGCTTTTCTACAGTTTATGTTACTTAAAATTCTGTTTGTGTTCCTGTAAGACAGTTCCTGAGTGCCTTAGAGTTGCTCCTCAAATGCATCTGTAGTGCCTTGTTAGGATTTAGAGCTGCCATTCCAAAATAGAGTAGTTGCAAGAAACAAATCCAGATTAGACTGATTTCTCTGGCCAAAGTCTGGTGTTTGGAGTCTGAACTTCTGCTATCAGATGGAGTTTGTCCCTCAGTATTAGCATCACAAGAAGAATCAATGCATCTGAACTGTCCATGTTTTAAAAATAACTACAATGGTGGGCTCAAAGAAAATAATTTGAAACTCATTTCATCACATTTCCATTGGATGAATCTGCTACAGGATTGTAATAATTTCATGAGCAGAACAGTATGATAAAATCTAACTGCAGGAAGTGAAAAGGCAAGATATTTTTAAGATATTTTAAAATTAGCACATAATGTCTAGCAATCCAATCATATTGTCTTGAACAGACAACAGTTCCTAGTGACTTTTATGTTGTGTACAGGAGAGCTAAAATTATTACATACTGTCTAAATGAATGAATCTACCAGAAGCAGTAGGAACTGTTTCCCTCCTCTAGCATTGTTGTACTGCAATCCAGGCCGTTACCAAAGAGGAAGACAAAATCCTTACAAGCTTTGATGGGCCTCTCAACCCCAGAAAATTCAAAAAGGGTAGGGATTTTTGTTGGTCCCATTTCTGCAAGATTTAGCAACAGAATTCATTGAGGAAAGACTATAATTTTTGTTTTTGAAGGGTGTGTCTCCTGCAAGAAGAATTCTACCCTGTTTGAAGGGGTTTTTTTATTCCAAGAGAACCTGATTATTGGATTTTACTGAAAAGTTGTATTCTTCCTGTTTCATATTAGAAATGGAGGGTCTGTGATAATTGAAAGAAGAGCAGCAAGGCAAATTAAGGTAAATGAAAGGGAAACTAACTGTTGAACTAACTGATAAAGCCTTAACTCACTGTTTGGTTGTGCAAATACTTTCATATCAATAACTGAGTAATTATTTGGGGGGTGAAACTTCAAAGACTCCCATACAAGTTAGAGATGTGAGAACTCTGGGATTCATTAAGCAAGATGAGAGTTTGCAACCTGGAGTTTTAAAAATCAAGATGCCTTATTTATTATCAAAGAGGAACTGCTGATAAAAGCACAGAAAACAAACAAAAAAAAAAACACAAGAAATTTGTTTTTTCCTCTAGATCATGTCTACTTGTCTATTCCCAGAAGTCAGCTGACAAGGTATGAGGGAAGATGGGAGACTGTCACTCAGTTCTAAGAAAAGGGGTTAAGAAAGAAAGCTTCAGCCAACAGCCTCCTGCAGCTTCTCGCAGTGGCAGGTAGAGAGAACCCCAGGTTACCTTACAACAGCCATTGACCCCTGGGAGCACTGACAAGGGTACCGATATCACTGATACTGGCAGGATATCACTCCTTAAAATTATTTGTCTTTTAGAATGGAAATGTCACACTGGAGACAAGTCATCATGAGGTCATTTTAAAAATGTCATAACACGAGTCTGTTCAGTGCTGACAATTTCCAAAAGCCTTTTTTAAGTTTAAGCAGATTAAGAAATTTCCTGCGATGCATCATACACCTCAGTGTATCAAGACAACATTTTGGAAACAACAATGGCACTTCATCTGCTCTATGGACGACGGCACTAGCCAAGTTAAACTGCAAAGGCTGTTTCTTGCAAGGGAAACACCCGTTCATCACAGAGCAAGGCTACAGTGCTGTAACCTTTTCTAGATCATGAGTGCAAAAATTATCCATCTGATTTTCACAGATCTTAAATAGCAGAAAAGGACCTTTATTTCTTTATGACAATAAGGCACATGGCCTAGCTCTGTATGCAACTAATACAAGTGGCTTAAAGGTGTACCACAAATCCAAATGAGCAATGGTAACCCGAATGTTTCAGTAAGATTTACAACTCTACTAACAGAGTGAGTTTCCAGTAATTTTACAGCATTTTCCTGCCCTTGTGACTAAACTTGGCAAAAATCAACTTGACAAAACTTGGAAAAGCACTGTTAATTAAGCCGCTATTTCACTAACATTTTGACCCAGGGTTAAATACAATTTCAAAATCATGTTTTGCCTGCTGTTCTAAACCAGGAAGATTACCACAATCATGAAAAGGATGTTTTGCACAAGAAGTGTTCAATATCTGCCAGCTCTCACAATCCTCCAAATAAAAGATCCTCACGTGGAGTAACTGTGGCATAAGGACTGTGCTCTAGTCATTAAGCACCTATACTTAGCACAGTTGTATTTTCAGGGTACTCAAGCACAAATTTTCCTATTAATTTTTATTGGCTGACTGCAGGAACTATTAAAAGTATGTTGAACCTTTCATGTTTTGGTCCAGGAAATAGTACACCACCTAATATTTGTCAGAGCTTGATGAATAAAAAAGATTAACTTCAATGAGTTTTAGATTAACGGAAGGTGCTTTATATTAGTAAAAACTTGTATATATACATATATATATATATGGACTATTTTTTCCAACAAAACAGTAGTTTTTCTGACTGAAATGGAAGTGAAGTTTTGCTAATAAAAAAGACATTACTTTCATTGTTTTTTTTATCTTCAGAACCATGTTTCTTTTTGGTATCTTAGAATAAACATTCCACATGTTTAGTTATTTTCAAAACCAAAGCATGACTGCTTAACAGTTGCACAAATAATCAGAGTCTACAATAATTACTGAAACCAAATACTAGTTTCTGATGGTAACGTACTATGACAGCATGTTTTATATAAGCCCACAAAACTAAAACTCAGGAAGAAATTTAAACTGGGAGTTTTCCACACTTTCTTCAGAAGAATAAGGATTTGTAGGAAAACAATTTGTCAGAAAACTGAATGGGAAAAATGAAGGTTTGGTTAAGCAAAGGTACATATCCCAGTTGGCCAGTTTATTCCAGTTTCCATGAGTAACAACAGTAGCAGAAATATCAATAGTAGAATGTGGCAAGATAATCTAAGATCCTGTTGTATGTTTTAATCTCCACTGGACTAAACTACTTCTGCAGCAAGTACAGGTTTCAAGTGTAAACTTGCATTATTCTCAGACGTTGTTAGGGATATCATGGTCTCTGAAGTATAGTGTTCTGGGAGAATTTTTAGCTCTTCTGTCAAGCACAAGTGCAACTCAGTTGAACCTCCCTGGTTGGTTAGCTAATTTTAACTTCTATAAGTACACAATAATATAATACAAAACCCAACATTTTTACTCTGTTTCAGTAAACACAATCATAATTTGCCTAGCACTATTGCATAAAGTAATCAATATACTGCAGATTTCTCTTTGTAATTCAGGTGATTTAACAGCTTCAGTCAGAAAAATCTAACGGCCCCATTATGCCATGGAAGAACATAGTGCTGTGTTACAAAACAGGTAATGACATGGGAACTATTCAACTGAAATACTGAAATTACATTTCTCAAGAAAATAAATCAATCAGGATTGATCCAACAATGGAATTACTCTAATTTTGCCTCCCTTTTTTATTACATGGATACAGGGAAAAAAAAAAATCCAAACCAGAACTATTTTATAGAAATAAACATTTACATAGTCATAACCTTTACAGATTTATTCTGTAGAAAGCGATGGATATTTCAGGTTTTATGTTCAATTAATAAATTGTCTTCACATAACTTAAAATGATCATGTGTCAAAAAATTTACAGGCATCTTATTAGAAAGCAGAACTTGCTTTTGTCAAAAGTCTGGGATATAGTCAGCTCTAATCTGAGGCCACTGAAGACAATGGAGTCATCCCATTTACTGACATTTCAGAGAGCATTAACCCAAATCTGTAAAGATGTCATCTATGTGTCCATGGAGAATAAAAGCAGAGAGTACAAACTGTATTTCCTGGAGAGAGCTACAAGGTGCAGAATATTGCTTATCCTGGCTTTAAAACAACTGGTGGCAAAATGACTTGGTATTTATTCTAAAATAATAAAGTAAAACCAAGGGAGTTGTCATAACGTGTGAGATGTTTAAATCAAAGAGGAATGACTATGTCTCTATTTTAATCTTGTTTCATCTCTCCAGGATATGACATTTAGGATTACACTGTATTGTTTTTGGTTCATGTTTTAACTATCTTGTTTGCTTGTTTCAACAGAGCAATCACAATGTGGATGCAGAATTCCCCTCTCAAATTTTGTATTTGTTTCTGTCTAGGATGTATATCAAATAACAGGTTCTGGACAAACCAGACTTTCTGGAAACAAAATGAATGAGTGAATGTATTTCAGAGATGCATGAGGTCGGTGAACATTCTTCTGCTTATGTAGTTCCTTTTCCATTCTTTGTCCATTTATAACCCCTGAAATATAATGCATGAGTTATCCTATTGTACTCATCAAGCACTTGACAGATTTATTTACTAAAACTCTTACGTGCTATGGCTTTCCCTCCAAACTGCCTGGAAAAGTTTAACAGAAAAGCTGTATAGTTCCTTGAAGTTCTCCCAGATAAATTACAAAGCAGGTTTACAGTACCCAAGACCATCCATGCAAAAATACCGCACAGGCTCTTTACAGTAACAACACAAATCAGAGCATTCCAAGGTGCTCAGTCCAGAAGAAGAGCTGCTGATGATTCAGCAGTCTGTCAAATGGGGAGCAGAAACGTTCACGTTTGAGAATCTTTAGTTAATGACACATAATTGTTCAACATTTCTTAACAAATCTCTGTTTAAAGAAAGACTGTTTTTTCTTTGTTTCATACATGGACAGTAGTTTTTAGTAATAATCCATAAAAATCATTAGATAGATTTTTTTCTCTTAATAAAACCTTAGATAATTTTAGTGACACACATGCCAGTTGGATAAGTGTGTCTATGTATTCACATAAGAAACTGCACACCAGACACAGCAGATTTCCAAACCCAGGCCTGGCTGTGTGAGAAGTACAGTGCCACTGCAGGCAAGCACTACAGCCCCAGCCCTGCTCTGCTACACAGGCACCAGAATCAAGCACAAAAATTGCCTTTCTTATGTTTTCCAAAGCCTCTAAATCAGCTTGGGAGGGTGATTTTAATGAATTGCATCCTCCCACCACCACACAGCATAAGGCTGGATGACAGATAAGGGAAATAAAGGCAGAATAAGAAATGGAAAAGAGGACTGTGGATCTTGATGGAGACTGGGAAGTGCAAGCAAGGAAACAATGCTACCAAATTTCAAGTCAGATAGGGATACTGCAGGGGAGAAAGTGCAATAATAAATAAATAAATAAATAGATAGATAGATAAAAGCCTGAATGGCATATCAGCAAATTATCTCCTGATATTACTAGTTCTGCTCTTTTAGTTGTAGAACTTCATCTCAGCATCTTTCAAAATTACTAACATCATTTAAACATGTGATAAAAAGAAACAAAAAGTCAAATCAGTGGAGTAAGAATGAGCCCTGGTGTGAGTTGGAATAGAACTACTTCTGTTCAGTGATTTTACTTTCCAGCTAAGTCTCTTCTAAGTAACAGCACTTTCTGAAGTTAGTGGCATACTCTCACAGTATCTGCTTCTAGCACCAACGACACTCGATGTTTAGAGTTACTACCACGAACTGCGGCGCAGAAAGGCTCTTGCTTGTCCTTGCTCCTGTGCAGACCAAGGTCACTGCTAAGTCTTGTGTAGTATACTGGAGGTGCAGAAAGTAAAAGGCTGCACTTGCATGGAGGAATGGACCCTAAAGACTGACAAAATGCTATGGCATTTGTTGATATCCTGCACTGTTTGGTATTACCCAATTATAACACTAGTTTATTGCTTGGATTAGACTGAATCAGGAGAATTACTGCAGGTTTGATGCAGCCAGAGAGGCCTGCTGTTGAAATTAACTGTGACATTCATTAATTTCTTGTGTGATTACAGCAGTGTCAGAAATTGTAGCCAGTTTGGTATTTTATGTGCTCTAGAAGTCACAGTCACACCTCTAATTTGAATCCAGTGTATAAATACATCTCATTTTTACAAATACGTAGCACATAATGACAAAGAACACATATTTGGGAAAACTGAGTCATGTTTTTCATTCTTTTCCATGTTCCCTTTGAATTCATTGCCTCTTCCACCAGTATTTTGTACAACCTTTCATAACTGCATCCCTGCTTATGTTTCATCCCATGACCCTGCTGCTTCTGGACCAGATCTAATCTTTGTGTAGTTATAAATTCAGGTGCTCTAAACCATTATTTATAAAGCCTTTGTGAAGAGTGTGCAAATAAATTACCTTTTTTTTTAGGACATAGATACTAAAATTAAGCAAATTTTATTTCATGTTATCCTACTATGAGAAAAACTCTGGATTTCCCAAGTAAGCAGCAAAAATAATAAATTACATGTGGTATATGGAATATACTCTGCTATAATTTTAATCCACCTGGTTTATATAGCATTGCTAGCATAAATCCTGCCACTTCTCAGTAAAGATTCCAAGGCAAGTAACCTGAGATCAAGGCCTACTTTCTATTCCCAGGTACACCAAAGGTTATTATAGAATAAAGAGAGTAATATACCTATCATCACATCTCCCACCCATATTCAACGTGTTTTTCACTTTCATATTCCTTATGTACCCCTTTAATATATTAAATTATAAGCTGGTTTTGTTTTATTTTTCTTGGTTTGGTGAGTTTCATGTTAAACACACTAGCTGTTCTTGTACCAGGATTATATACACTCAAACATCTCAAACCAGTAAATAATTGGGAAGGTAAAGCCTTTTGCTTTACAAGTTTTTCTTGTGGGCAAAAAGTCTTTGGTGTTGTTCTACACTGTCTATATAAGGAATGTTTTTTTGTATTTCTTTATTTAACTTTGTATATAATGTGTTATATAGGAGGCCTTGAAATAGTCTCTTTAACACACAGCAGGTACTAAAAGCAAACAGTATTAACATTGTCATTTTAAATAATGCTTGTAGTTTCCCTGACTTCATATTAAGGATCATCAAAGAGAGGAAAGATCCACACAAACATGGCAAAAATAATTGTAGGTACAGAGGATTTCTTACACAGACTCAAAATTAAGGAATAGATTATTTTCTCTGAAAAATGGGCAACTAAAGAAAGCCTACTTGTGATACATAAATAACGATTAATAGGG
>NW_008587668.1:29410-44600 GCF_000691845.1 Merops nubicus
TTATTACTGAAGTGTAAAGCACTGTTCTCCATTCTCACAATATTTATTCTTATTTTATTGTTAAAAATTGTACCTTCTAAAAAGAATGGGCATGGAATGACTGAAACAGGAATACTTCTATAAAATTCCAGCTGTTTTGAAATCTTTAAATACATTTGGCAGAAGATGGAAGTGTCTTGAGAATATATTAAAAATATTGCAAATCAGTTAACTATAAATTCACGTCTCTCGCAGCATGCTAAAAGCTGGCACAGCAAAGCTGCCACGTGAGATGCCAAAACAAGCCCTTTGGCTCCCCTTTTGCCATCCCTTGCAGTGTGTCCCTGCTACTCCACCTGACTATGCTGCTTTGCACCAGACCTCCTCTTCACTTTTCTCACTTTGTCTCTTTGGGGAGAAAGTCAGGAAAGCAGAATCAGAGGGAGACTCCTGTAAACTGGATCTGCCTTTGACTTTTCTTCCCAAATGCCGTTTTCCTTCTCCTCCTGCATTGTCTGTAAAAGGCAATAACCTGTTGGGGACAACTTCTGTCTTCTCTCCCGTGTGGCCCAATCATAGCTATATATACAATTACCCCCCCACAGACATCTATATAAAATTGGATGTATTGCTCTATTATATGTAATATTTAAATTCTTTCTTTCTTATAACTGAGCTCATTTTCCAATGAGATATTAATTTTTGTGGAGGTAGATATCATAATAATAATTGTTATTGTGTCCCGGTGTATTTTATTCGGTTGCTTGTTACTTGATGTAACATCATCTATAAACTATTTGAAAGATTGATTTCTGTGCAGCCGAAACTATCTCCTGTAAAATGGTACACTGTAAAGGCTCTTTTGCCCTGGAATTATAATTCAGATTCAGCAAATTTAGTAAAGCTTTCCTACTGAGCAACAAAAAAACACCTCACACTCCTGTAAGAGCATTTCTAAGTTGAATGAATCTGCAAATTATTGCAAATAAGCCGCTTACCAAAAAAAAAAAACAACACCACAACTACAATATATTACAAACTAAAAGTCACCACTTCGAAAAGGAGTAAGGCATACCTCTTGTTGTGTTCACAGTATTTCTTAAGCAAACTCTAAGTGTTTCATGATTAAGCTTAGAAACACAAATTTTACTTTTCTACCTCTGATTTTCTAAGTGCAGAATAGTGCCATTTACTTGTCTTCTCATAGACAAAAACTTTTGCCAGAGTAAGAATGAGTCTAGAAAGACAGGCAGATCTCCTAAAATTCTTAATTGAAAATTAGCCAGCAAAATTACATTCACAGACATTGTTAATGACAAATCATTCCAGGCCAGTGCAGGATGTATTTTTTTTTTAAAAGTATGAACTAAATTACACCTACTTGCTGGCGAATTTCTTCTTCCATCTTTACTGGGGACCCCAGCTCTGCGACCTGTTTGACCCCTTCGCTGGCATACCCTCCGTACTCCCAGAGGATGTAGTTCTTGGAGTGAGAACTCCCGATGATCGCAGACCAGTGGTTGGTGCGCCCTTCCAGGGGAGCAGAAAAAACAAACACAAAATCAACCATCAAGACAGCCTCAAAACATAATTCCTAATTATTTATTAAAGTAGAATGTTTGAAGTGCCCAGTCCTCACCAGTACCAAGCTTTCCAAAGTGTTGCATGCTGTCAGTTCTCACTACACTGATACACCATATCTTTAGAGTAATAAGAACAAGCCAGTGAGCTAGAGTAATATGGCATAAAGTGTCAGTAACAACTGAACAGGATAAC
Source organism: Merops nubicus (assembly GCF_000691845.1). Taxonomy (NCBI): domain Eukaryota; kingdom Metazoa; phylum Chordata; class Aves; order Coraciiformes; family Meropidae; genus Merops; species Merops nubicus. Next base: position 31,166 of record NW_008587668.1, read on the forward strand.
ACAGGCACAAATGATGAGAAAGATTGCGTGCCAGCTAATCAAGCTGCACCTCTAAACAGGCTTAGTATATTTTTATTCCATCAAAGGCATCAGTTCTTCAGGAAATTTAAGAATCCTCGAATTTTATTTTTCCATGTAAAATATTTTTGAGGATGAAACCTGCAAGGAGGACTTCATTGGTCACTCAGATTTAACAGCAATTAATGTCCTTACTGAGAGCTACTGTTGTCTAACAGTACACTAGATTTGTGTTTGAGTGGTGACAGCAGATGACCAGCAAAAAGTAGATATAAGAGTGATTACACTATCACTAAACGTTACAAATTTCTCTTTATAGTTTTGTGCCCAAATCTTATCAGGCAGAGCTATGAAGGCCTTACAGCCAGACACCTCCCCCAGCAGCTGCCTGCTGAAAAAAGGTGAAACTTTTGCTTTCTATGGGCAAATGGTGTCCAGCACTTTTTTCAGGAAACTTTTGAAATACTGGTAAAGAACTGCTCTTATTGGGATTGATACAGCTGATTTTTCTGCTTCTGCATAGTTTAATACATGTACCATGCCTTCTTTCCCCACCCTCACCCCAACTATTAGTGAGGGTTTCCTTTAGTTTAGAAGGGGAGTGAAGAAGTGAGTTTTATTGCTTCTATATACAGTAAGTTGGCTTGCTCAGATTTCTTAGAGTGTAAGAGTTGTAGAACTAGACAAAAGGATTCCTATTCCTGTTTCTTGTCTTGTTTAACAGAAAAAGGAAAAAAAAAGTAAAAGTTTAAAGAGAAAATGTCAGAGAAGTCTGTTAGACTTGAAAAGAGAATTGAGCAGAAATAAGAAGTCACAAAAGTCCCACAGTACAGGAAATAAAAATGAATTAAGTGTCAAACAACACTCTGCAAAGATATGGGCTTGAAGGAAAAGGATGAGAAAATGAACTGCTCACAGACGCATACAGTCTGGTAAGAGTGCAAAGACTGTAGGAGGTGAGGAATGATGAAACGAGACAATATTTAACATTTTTCTTTGCAATGCAAAAGGTAGACAGTAGCAATAAAAACAGCTGAAAACTAGAATTAATGAACAGAAAATGAATAAAGAGGTAAACAAAAGTAATGCAAATTTAAGATGTGAAAGGTGGGAGAATGAAATTGAAAAAGACAGCAGAGAATTGAACAGGTAAAATCAGATGCAAGAATCTAATCTCAGGAGAATAGAAAATAGATTAGAAATTAAAAAAAATCCAAACTCCAATGATAGCACAAGTAAAGCTAGAAAACATAGCAAACAGAATAGATAGATGAGAGAGATGGCATAGCAACAGAGCAAAAAAAGCCTCCATAGTTTCCCTAGTGCTAAACTTGGACCAAAATAAACCTACTGACCTCTGAATTATAGAAGGCTTGATGCTTTCAGAGTCCATTAAAACTAATCAGTAATTGAGGCCCAAATGAAGAACCACCACTAAACCTCCTCCCTGCCCAGGTAATAGCTGAAGAGACTACAGTGTCAGAAGATGGTTTCTTGATCAAAGATCTAGTTCCTTAAATATATGCTGGCACCTTGTACAGCACATAGAGATGCTGTCTTGCAGTTCCAGTGAGGAGACTGCCAGTCTTGCCCATTCTTTCTTCCTAGCACACAGGTGTAACTATCTCACAAGCCAGACAGCAGCTCTTCCTGAATCACAGTAAGTGACACTTACTGAAAGAAACGGTTCCACAGAGTGCCCACAAAAGAAAAACGTATCACTAGAGAGAGTCACCAGAGTGCCTTTGATTCTTTAGCAAAATGGATAATGAATTGTTCCATGTGCTCCAAAGCTTCTCAAGCTCCCTATCCTAAACAGACTAAGAAATTCTGATGTCTTTGCAACCAGAGCCCAGCCTAGTCCATTAAACACCTCTCCTTAAAGGTATTTGTTCCGTGGAGAAGCAGCTAGCCCACCTATTTGCCCAAATAATCTGTTCAAAGTATACTACATCTACCCTAAACCTTTTACAAAATCTGTACATTTGAAAACATTTCACTCCACACATTGAAACTCTCATTTTGATCAGAATGAAGAGACAACTCAGAATTTCTTAAACTTTTTCCTCTAAACATCAAAGAAACTTCTCTACATGCAATAATATGAGCAGCACAAGGGCAGAGCTATTTTGCATCCTCAGTCAAATGTCACTATCCAATCCCTAAGGCAGCAAACAGAATATTGACAGCTTTCCAATGGTGCTGGAAATACCCAGTTGTTATGGACAGCATTCACAGAAAGATCCACAGATTTTTAATACTGACATTAGCAGTGTTGCACACATGTCATAATTTACATTGCTGAGCTGTAAATAAGGAATGCATCATACAACAAGCTCCAATAATCTTCATGGTATCCCTAGATGGTAAAACAACAGTTAACAGAATGATACTCACGTGGAAAATCTTTGGGATGTGTTTTTTCTGACCAGTTTCCATAAAAAGTTAGCCTGTATTTGGCAGTTCCACAGGCACAACAGTCTAAAATTGGTTTCTCAGTCACACCTTCTGAGGCTGAGTCTGAAAAAGCAGCAAAGTACCCATTGATAACAGTTACAATTCAAACTAACAGCAAAGTTTCCAAAATAATAATAGTGTTTACTCCAGTAAATAAATCTGCGTTAAACCTTTAATTTGTTTATTTTTTAAATTGGGCTACAGTAGACTAACTTAGTACCCTGAAATACCTGGATCATATTTATAAGTGAATAGAATGATTTAAATCTACTTTTTTAAAGAAGCAGCTACCACTATTTCAATTGTCTTCAGATTTGAAATAAGTTTTTTTCTGCTTCTTATCTGATATAGACAAAATCTCAGTTGATCTCAACGCACAATAGGCTTGACATTTCTGGACAGCCAAAGCATATAAATTCTCCAGTAGAATGCAATAACCAATTTCAATGCTTAGGTTTAGGAAGGATGAAACAACCCAGGATTCAATAAACTAAGTGCCCTGGAGACAAACAAGCGTTACACAGAGCCCAGGTAAAATGCATGAGTACCATATCTAGGGGAAGGCAAAGAAGACTGAGGAATGGTGGGTGCCATGAGGAAGAACATAATCGAACAAAAGATCCCAAATTCGAACCTGGATGAAAATGTTCAGGGCCTCAACATTTTAGTTAAGGGAAATAAGCAGAGCATGGCAAGGAGGTCAGAAGTTATTTTACTTTACCTTACCTTGTTCACAAATTCTTTTTGTGAGAGAACCCTCATCTTGAAAATAAATTATGCGCTTCTGCACAATACTGGCTCTATAAAGGGGGAAAAAAAAAATTAAAAAGAGTTTTAAATAATTAAATTCTTATTTATTCCTTTAATGAAGAAAATGATGCATAATAAAGTAACAAAAAGGACAAAACTGGATTGCTAAAACCTAGGCATGTTTCCCCTCTCTTGGTGATACATATACACGGTACTGCACTAGAGACAGGATATTTACAATCAACTTGCATTTGAATTTCATCACATTTTATGGAAACTTGGAATATTATTGCCATTAAAAAAGTGATCATAGTCACATGGTGAGGATCTGTGGTCTTGAAATCCATGATAGTCAACTGAATATTCAGTATTTCAATTAAATCTTATATTAAAATACTGAAGTTATATTAAATTTCAGAAAAATAGCACAGTTAAAGAAAGTAACTGTTTGTAGGAACTTACATGGCATTCTGAAAATGTAAATACTTCTGATATATGACAGCAATTCAGTGCAAATAGCATGTAAAACAGAAGTTAGAAAAAAAGCCAGCCAGGGTAAAGTCTTTAAAAGCAAGTCAAAGGTTCCAAAATACACACCACTTCAAAATTAATTAAATCTAGGTTATTTTATTAAACTTATAATTCAAACCAAATGTCAGTTTAGAAGCCTCAGTTTAATGGGGGACAGGCAAGCAGAATCTTAAAATGATACAGGGAAAGCCAGTTAACTGTGTAATTTTATTTTTTACAGCTGGAATTGTACAGCTGAGATTTAGCTGATTTTTAGCCTGCTATCTGAGAGACCATAAATTGAATTTTGCCTCAAAGATCTTCAAGTCAGCAAAGCACCAAAAAGCTCTGCCAAAGTCCCACAAATTGCTTTTGGAATATTAACAAACAGGAAACATCATAAACCATAAAAATTCAGAGCAGTGTTGGGAATGCTCTAAGTGATACCAGAAACTTTAAATGATCTTCCTTGCTCTATTTGTCAAATCCGAACATCAACAGAAACACTTTTATTTTAAATTGCCTCCGTGGGTGTAATAATATGACAAAAGAAGTAAGGAAGAGGATCTGCAAGAATTGTTCCTGTGACATTTTTAAAGCTTACATCAACACCACTAAGTAAAATACTAGAGTTACATTTTAATGAAACAGTTTTACCAGAGCTGGTGAGGACACCCTAGGTTTCATGTGGATGTTGAGTCCATAAACTACTGGACTGCATATAAGTAATATAGAGTGGAAAAGGTTTCTTATGAGCTAACTTTGTCTTGTCTTTTCAGCCATCAAAATTATTTTCTTTAATTATTCCATACCTTATTGATTTAACTATATTGTTATAAGTCATCTCCCACCTCAGAAAGCTGCCAAGAATAATTATGATTAACTGGATGTTAAGTTCCTTTGGGTTTTTTGGTGTTTTTTTTGTCTTTTGGAGAGAAAGAATTCCTAAATGTACCATTTATCTAAGCACTAAAAAGTGAGATGAATATCACTTACAGTTTATTAAAAGTTCACTAACATCATTTACTAATCTTTCCAGTATTTAGAAGGCTCTTATTAAAAGTAAATTAAAATTACTCTGAAAGCATATACAACCCTTTAGCTATGAGATGCCCAGCAATTTTTACACTAGTAGGGTATCTGACAACTACATTCTTCAAAATAATTTTCAATTAGGAAACTGCTCAGTCTCACCAAAGAACAAGCTCCATCTACATCAGAATCTAATTTTGTGATCAGCCATCACTCACAAGGGTCAGTACTATTAAAAACTTGAATGAAGTTATTTCTTTCTCAATGCTTAACTCAGAAGCTAACACAGATGGTGAGGGTTTTGTTGTCATTTTGTAGATCTGAGCAAACCAACCAGACTTGATGTCTGATGTTGGATAAAACTAAGTAATATTGTGAAGTTTATCAATGCTGCCATAGTTCAACATTTAAATCCCTGCATGACTGCATTTCCTCTAATAGATTAGTCAGATAAAACAAAACAATAAAAGCTGCTCACTTCTAAAAAATTCAGAGCATACATAAACACCAGAACACCCTTCTTTAGCTTTATTTTTCAACACATCACCTATACTGTCAGAAAAGATAATGGAGAGAAAACCCACAGCAAGAATAACGTACTCTAAATGTGTCTTACAGATCTGTTCTGGCTTCAAAATCCTTTTGGTTGTCCTTTGTATCATATTTGAGTCTCCTATCACACAGGAGCTCACTGAGTTCAGGACTGATTTGCCCATCATACAGAATACAACAAAAAGATCTAAGGGAAAACAATTATATATGCTGCTACCTTGTATTTGTCCTCAGAAGTTCTCTCTGTTCTTTGCTTGAATAGCCATAAGACATAAATATTAAATCTAAAATCTTCAGGATTAAAAACTCACATTTTAACAAAACCATTTCTGACATGTACACCACACCTATTATATGCAAAAAAGAAAAAAAATAATCACCAAAACACCCAAAGAACATCCCAAAACACGAAAGGCAAAGAAGACAAAAGAATGTGTTTGTCTAGGACTTGAGAAAACACACTGCTTCAAAGCCCACTCCTGTTTGTCTGCTTCCTATGTTCACCAGGTGTTTTCCTAGCCACCAATTTTGTAGCAAGTACTATCTCCTTGAATTTCAAAACTAAGCAGTATAAATCCTACTGTAAATAAAAGTCAGAAAAGATTGGATAAGACTGGATGATTGGAGGTATATTTATTTTTTTATTCTAAGTACTGGGTTTTTCTGTTTGGTTGGTTGCTTTTGGTTTGTGTTTTTTTTTGTTTGTTTGGGTTTTTTTTAATCATAGATGGGTAAAAAAAGCCCATCCATTAGAGGTGGGAGCCTATTTTTTATCAAGCTGATGAGCCCAAAGTCCTATTACCTGAGCTAACTCATGGTAAGAACCAATGCAAAGCACTAGAGTATTAACTAACAAATCCTAAAATTAAAATGAAAAAAATTAAAACAAAAAATAAAACTTATAAATGTTGTTTTGTATCTGCTTAAAAGGTCTGTGCAAGCTGTGTGATGCTCACCCACTTGCAGAGAGAACTGAAAGACTTAATTCTTCTAGAGAAGCAAGAAAAGAAAGGGGCAGGCATGCCCCGTTTTCAGACTCTGGCCTGCTTTACCTCCTGTGCCAGGATGTGGCAGAAAAACCACACAGGCAAAGGTCACATTTTAAACCCTCCCACAAGCAGTACGCTTCAGCAGCCCCTAACTTCCTTGCTGTTCCTACCTGGCTTCTGACTTTGGGTGTTGAGCAGCAAGTATGGACAGCTGTGACACAGTAAAAGGCATATTTACCATTTTATGATATTTCTTTTAATCTTTATATCCTACATGTATTCTCATCCCCTCTCTTGAGCCACCTCTCCAGGTTGGGTAGATTGAAAAAAAAAAAAAAGAAAACCAAACACACACCACCACACCACACTTTTTGTATGTTGTATTAAAAAAGCAAAATAAGTTAAACATCAGCATGAGTGCTCAGTTAATGATATCTGAAAAAAATCGCCAAAACCTTAGAAAAATTGTTCATGATCTTTAATATTCTTAAGGGATTTAGGATGGAAGCAAGAGATTTTGTAGATAAAAGCAAAAATATCATCGCTGTCACTCTCCAACATTCGTGTCTTCCTTTTGGAAGAGGTGTCAAATAGCAATATACCAAAGTTATATGTCAGTGAGCAAATGATTTACTTATACAGACAAAAAGTTGTATGTCAAGAGCAAGATCCTAACCCGGCCCACCCACTTGTACAATACTGGTTACTGAGTATTTAGTAAAAGGAATCCAAAGAGGAATAAAGTATTTGATGTTTTCCAAACCAGAAAAGTCTTTACAACTTGTTTCAGTTGACAGGAGTGTGAGGGTTAAAGAGCTACAATTAAGAGAACAAAAAAAAATAAATAAAAGAAAAAGAAAAGAAAGCACCAATAAAGGTAAAAGGGTCAAGATCTGTTAACTTTTCCAGTTTCCTCTTTCTGAAGGGACAGTATATGGGAAGAAGGCACATTCAGTTTGTATTTGAGAAATAGCTGAAAGACTATTCTGCTGAGGCAATACGTAAGTATCAAAGAACAATCAAATTAATCCATTATATTATTCTACATCATTAGGGAGGTTTTCACCAAGCTTCTATTCTTAATCTTTGTTCACCATCTACTGCAATAAATTTGTGAGTGAGAACAGTGTTAGGGTAGTGTTTTTACTTCATACAATTGTTCTGTTTGCAAAAATGAGTTGCACTAAGGATTTGCAGCAAGCACTGTTACAAAAGTTCGGTACGTAGATTGTTTTTGGGAATGTAATGGCAGGGAACCTGTACAGCAGGTATTTTTGGTATTCATGCTTCAGCCCTAAAATACCAAATTCAATACAACTGTCTTGTGTCCGATTAGCTGTCACACCAGTAGCACTGTTAGCAGTTTGCTACAACAGATGATAAAACCAAACTGATCCCAGTAACACATAAAAATATTGATACCAGAGCTGTGCTCTTCAGCCTGTTTGGGAACGCTTAGCTGTTCCCTGGACAATATAAAAATTAAATACCCACATGTACTGCCCCTATTATGATGCAAATAAGATGTCTCCTTTAAAGCATATTCTGGCAACATCATTGACAGGAAGCACAGAGTTTCCAATACTTCTTTTGCTCTGTGGACATTAATATTAACGAACCACAGATAAGCCTCAGAAACTTTCAGTAAGAGCCTCTCCCTTATTGTGCCCTGATCAATACGGGAACAGAAGGTCAATGCCCAATCATTTACAAAGAATACCAACAAATGGGATTAAGGAAGATTTTGAAGGATTTCAATACAAAGTTACAGCACAAATCACCTTTGGTTCACTGGTAGAATTTCAAAGTACGCTGATGGAAGTGGTGCCCAGGGCATGTGTGTCTTGAACCCGAATGGGACAACACTTGAGGAACACTCTAAGCAGGTCAGCCCAGCAAATAAAGTTTAAAGACAACAAAAGGTTGAGCAGTTGTGCTTTTACCTGATTCAGAATATCATGTGAAGGGAACATGACAGTGGATGTTGGACTAGGTGAGGAGGAGGCTGGGTGATAGAGCTATTTTTGAAAAATATGATTGGTGCAGAAAAAAAATTGATAAATGCGGGAATTGCCATGGGGATCAGCTGTGAATCAGGCATCTAAAATCTCAAAGGAATAAGAATCAGGAAGTTGAAGAGGATGAGGGCAATTCAACAGTAGACATGCAAAATATGCTACATCTAAATCAGAACAGAGTTAAGGAAAAAATCAGAAATCAGAGTTAGGAAAATGAATGTTGAAAGGTATAGGAACAGGTGTTAGGAAATGCATCAAAATAGTTCAAGATATGCATAAGAAGTGCAAAAAGAAAGTCTAGTCATACTTCTTTGCTGCAGCAATGGGTTGTCAGACTGTAGATGTGATTACATATAGATTATATACATTAGCTTCTCAAAACAGACTGGGCTCATGAAACTCCTTGGAAGTGACTGATTCCTTCGCAAGGTGCTTTGAAGCCATTTCTATAAAACAGCATACAGCAGCAGGGATAAGAAAAAATCTCAACAGTATCAAGAAGCTTTCTGCCTCTGGGGCACCTGATGTCTTGTTGATGCAGACAGAGGTCATCATTTCATGGAGGAAGTGATTACAACCGTGCATAAAAGACTATCTCAAGGAGGACACACAAATAGAACTATTAAAGGAGCCTTGTGAGCAAAAGTAGGCAGTAATGAAAAGGATTAAGATGATAAATTACCCTTCATATTAGCAGCTTTGATAAGCAGGCATAGATGAGGAACCAGAATCCAGACCTAGCAAGCTGTATTTGGGAGAAAAATGCAGTTAATGAGATTCTTAGCTTCATTAGAAACTCCAAGAGGGAGATGTCTTATTGTGGATAATTGAGATACACCAAGTGTGATTAGCGATACAGGAGAAACTAGAGTAAGAGATCGTAGAATCATAGAATGGTTTGGATTGGAAAAGACCTTAAAGATCATTTAGTTCCAATGCACTTGCTATGGGCAGGGACAGCTCCCACTGGATCAGGTTGCTCAACACCCCACTCAACCCGGCCTTGAACACCTTCAGAGAAGGGGCATTCACAACTTTTCTGGGCAATCAGATATTGTAGAGACAAGCTGGGGTGCTCCTTCAGGTGTGTGTATGGGAAACAGGTGAATTAATATTTTCAGACTGACACCCAGGCAGTGCAATTTAAACTTTTCCAGCAGTTGATTTAAATTGTCAGACTGAAGCAGCAAGGAAAACAAATATCCTGATCTTAAAGGCAAAACCATAAGGTATTCATATCTGACCATTTTTTCTTTTTTTTTTTTACAGCAGGCAGTCATTTGCTCCCACCATCTCTACCAAAAAAGACACTTTAAAAATTAAAACCAACAATTATCAGACACAATGTTGTTGAGAGTGTTTGAAAACCCAGATGTGCCCTGCAATCTTATCCTGCCGTTGATTGTAAGATAACACTATTGAGAACTGACTGGCCTTCTACCAAAATCAATTACCAACCTCAGTTTCACTTAATCAGAGAGAATCACAGCCTGAATTTCTTTTGATGCATGAGTAACCACTGGAAAGCGAGAAAATTATAACGGCAGCACTTTTCTTTCTGCACCAAGTGGCTTACTGGTAAAGACAATGCCAAAACCACATATCTGAGTATCTGTGAAATTTGCCTCCCTCTTCATGAGCTCAGCTTTATTTTATTTACTTGCTTGAACATATTCAGTATGTTGTGAGTAGAACTATGTGTAGCAGAAATACAGACTACTACTGTACAACTGGGAAGACTGAAGAGCTGTTTGTGTTTCTTCACTATACTGAAGACAATGTTTTGTCCACAATTTATTCAGAGAAATTAGATAAATACCTTTTTTCATTAATAGTTGTTATCTAAATTAACTCTGACAAACAAGACATCTTTATGGACCATCATAAAATGGTGGTACCTCAATAGATGGGATCATTTCTGCAGTGCGGAACATTTTTCTGTTTTGTATACAAGTTCCTTGTCTCACCATGTACCTACTTCAGCAAGCAACTGCAAGGCAATTGCATCATGAGAGAGCACACCTTTTTTATTTTTTTTTTTTCTATAGAACAAATGTATATTGCATTTTCAGAGAAACCTATGGGAAGAAACATCGTGATAGGTAATCTGTAGAATTTAAATTAGTTGCTTGTACATATTAAAGGTTTTACCAGGCTACATACACTGTCTGCGCAGGGAGCAAGAATCAAGCTCATCATCCTCCTGACAAACAGAGCTGATTGGTTCTCTAGACACAGGCCTCTATGCCTGCAAGCCCATCCTTTTTGCAGCAAATGAAACCCCAGAAACCATTAAAGAAATCAAGTGTGCTTTCTGGTGCATTGCAAGATTTTAAACTACATTCTGCTGAAGCAGTGAACTCATTAAGCAACAAATCCATTTCTTCAGAAAAGCAGCACAAAAAGCATTCAGACTGCTGCTGTTCAGGTAGCAATGATACTTAGTACATGTCTAATGAAGGAGAAAAGACAGAAAAAGTGGGTACCTAATTACTGCGAGGCAAAGAAAGGAATGCCCCATCCAATTATTTGTTGAATTTAATATTTCAGTCCTTTCACAAATCCCTTCAAAAAACTGTCAAACCCGATAAGAAAGATAAGAAGGATCAATTCAATAGTCAGTTTACACAAAGAACAATTAATTTCTAAGTGTTTTCTTCATTTCCTAATTTCTAAAGAATCACGGTATTACATGTAGCCGCTTCTTTAAGGAAATGTATTAGAATTGATTTCATGGTGCTCCATATGAAACAAAAAGAATCAAGATAAATACCGTGTTCAGGTTCAGACACTCTTATTTATAAAATACATCGTTCTTGGAGAGTTTTGAGTCAATATATTTAAATCTACATGAGAATTTAAATACTATTCAATATAAGTAAGGATGGCAGAATCTGACACTTTTCTAACTCAGCCATTTGTCTTTTATACTGAATCTCTCCTTGAGATTTTAACTGTCGAGTGTGCTATCCAGAGCTCTTCTAGATTTTTGTGGGCAATTTTCTAGATTTTAGTTCAGCAAATGCTGAAGTCAGCATGCTAGAAAAATTTTGCCCACATAGAAAATTTCACACAAAACAGCACACCCAGTACAACTCCTTAAATTTAACTGCAGGTTTACTTACATACCCTCATAGAAACATGGTCCTGATATGCTTGAAGAGACTGTCTTACAAAGGAGCAAGTGACCAGTAAGATGTGCCATCATTATGAAGAATTCAAATCAGATTTTGTAACATCTAAGAATTGCCAAACTGTTGTAGGATTGAGATCATACACTGCTAATTTCAGCTCTCTTGTCTGGGTCTGTAGGTATTTTGAGTAACAGAGGATCTTGCCAACATATTCTAACAGCAAGTTTTATTAAGACCTTCTAGTCACTGGGCACATGCTGGATAAAATAACCAGTTACAAAAATTAAAAATGAACCACGCTACGTTACTTAGCTTTTTCATTATCTCATTTCATTATTAATGGACCAAATTTACTCTTCACTTCTGTTGATGTGAAATGAGAATACTACAGCAAACAACATGTTTGTATGCAGTGAGCCCACTGGTGCCCTGGTGTCAATACAGAGGCAAAAATCTCTTTATCTGTAAACTGCAGAAATGGTGTGTCAGTTTGATTCATAAATAAAATATAAATTTTTAAAATATAGCATACTACACTAAAGTAACACCTTCAATTCCTGACATAAAGCAAATCAATTTCTTAATATGAATTATCATGCATTCTTGATTTCAGTTCATGTGGCTATAAAAACTGATTTCAAACATTCAGTACTAAAAACTGAAAACTCTGTAGATGTCATCAATAGTGACTATGCTTTATGCTTTGACAGAAAATCAAATTATGACTACCATGATTATTTCTATTCCTTTCCTCTCTTGTTTGCCCTCAAAAATTGACAATGGCATTGAAGTCAAATTAAACATCTGTTTGTCAAATAAACTAGAGTGCTGCTGACAGCTGCTGCTGAATTGCAAATGTTCTACAGCTGTCAAGCTCCTAAATTAACAATGATTTTCATTTACAAACAGTAAACAACAAGAGAATTACGGAGTCTTATTTTTTTCATCCCATTGCTTGAAATTTATGAAAATACAGACCCTACTGGAGACTTAGCCAGAAAGAAATCAGAGTTTACTGTTTTATTATCCCACTTACTGGGAGCAAAATTCAGACAAAAACAAACTTTAGTGCAAGACACTTCAGAGAAGTTCGGTCTTTACATGTCTTAAATCCTTTTGCATTTCCTTGCCAAGATAAGTAAAAAATCTGAGGATTAATCCTTCTCCAAATTTTATCAATACAAAATACTATAGAATAAAAATATTTTCTTGATTTTCCATACATCTTTTTAGATTTGTAAATAGAGATACATCAAACTAGTAGATTTTTTTCCCAGAATTTTATTTCAAATGCTTATGTACTAATTACATCAGAAGACAGGATTTCTTAGCAATGTTTATATGTTTAAAGCAAATGATTTTGCTTTTTCATATGTTTAGAACTCAGCTGGAACTCACTACAGAGTTTCAAGCTTGGTAGAGTTATGCATACATCAATATTTTCATTAATAACTTGGATGATGGAATAGAGAACAAGTTACTGATGGCAGTCAGTATCAAGCTGTAAATAAATAATATTAAACACAAAGTCCTCATTTTAGATAAGAGGAATTATTTCCACAAAGATAGAAAGGAAAATGACAGTAAGAGAAGTATTTGATAGCAGGACAAAGGAAGTCTAGTGGATCAGAAGTTGAACATGAATAAGTGTTATTTTTTTAAGAAAAACAGCAAACACCACTGTGAAAGCACTTTGTCTAAGACTATGTGGAGTTCTGTAAGGCATCTATAGGCTACAATGCCCAATTTTGGCAACTCAATCACAGTTCATCCTGTTGTCATACTATTGTCCAGACAGTGAAAAGCTTGGGTATTTCACCTAAGTGCCTTCTAACATCATATGCTACAGCTTTCCTATTTATCTCCAAGTTTTAATTACTAGAAAGCACTATACCTGACTTCCTACTTCATAAAATTTTTCCAATTGCACAATTTTTATGCATAGCATTGGGTGACTGCCTTCTGAGGGGAACAG
>NW_008587669.1:0-5529 GCF_000691845.1 Merops nubicus
TGATTCTAGAACAAGCATTCCATCCAAGAACTCTGATCCTCAAGAGCACCCAGAGCTCTGAAGCTCAAACCAAACGGAGAACGCAACGCCGAGACGTCCAGCCAGCACCACGGCTTGAGGAGAACCCAAAAAAAACCATCTGAGAAGACCTTCTCTCCAGGAAAGGAGGGGGATGAGAGCAGCTCACCCAGGTTTTCGATGGAGTAGTAGCGCTGCTTGCTGTCCACCCGCACGGTCTCGGCGTAGGGGCTGCCCACGCCGTAGCCGATGATGTACCCCCTGACCACGATGTTGGGGTTCAGGGGAGGGGTCCAACTCATCACTATGCTCGTCGTCAAGGGCCTGACGTGAAGAGAACTGGGCTGGTCAGGGACCTGAGACTCTGGGAGGCAAAGAAAAACAAAAAGGGGAAGGGGAAAAAGGATTAAGATTTCCTTGGAGGTTGGATCGCCAAAAAAACCTCCCCCGACCCAACGTGGTGCCCCAGTTACAGGCAGAGCTGACATGCAACCTCATTTCTCAGCTCCATCCACCCTTGCCAGAAGCATTGAGGTGCCTCATCCTGTTTCAAACACCTCCTGCTTTCCACCCATTGCATGAAGCTACAAGAGAGATGTGAAGTGATGCAGGAGAACCAAAGGTTGACCTGCAAATGGCTTTCCAGGAGGACAACTCTTCTCCTCCCTGGTCTATTTACAAGTTCAACAAGATCCTGAGAGCTAATTCTAGGAGTTGTCTTTGTGTTCACATAGTATTGAATAAAAAAGGTTCATTTTGTAAGGAATATTTTAGTGCTTTCTGCCAATAATCTCTGTCCCATGAAAACAAGATGTGAATTGGAACCCTTGGACATGAACCTCTTGCTTTGAAGCTGAAACACCCCAACAGTTGAAAAATGCAATAATAGAAGGAGGTAATTTCTTTACAGGTAAAATTCATTACTTTAAGTAGAAATTTGCCTTCTCCAAGCCTGATTTTACTGTAAAGATGAGCTGAATAAATGCCTTTTGTTGGGAGTTTACCCAATAACTACCATATCACAAGTCTCTCCAGAGGAGCCACACAGCAGCTTGTCTTTTTGAGAGCAGAAAGAGACAAGTTACTATTTTTCCCCACTAAAAAGGCTTGCAATATAATAGATGAAAGCTTAGCCAGAAGGCAACAAGGACCAAGTAGGGACAAAAAAACCACTCAGAATAATATAAACTGATGTAAACTCCAACAAAAGGCCCATTTGTGAAGCATTCCCACTGTAAACCTTGGAAAAAAAAAGTACTAAAAAGAGGAATGAATGCTTTGCAACAACCAGCACCATCCATGCAACCTTGGTGTTGTCTTCTGAAGTCACAAGAAAACCTGTTGCAGCTTGAGGGAAGTCTGAGAACATCACCCCTCTGAAACACCCACCAACCAAAGTCCTTGGCCTTCCACTCTTGACACCTTCCAGGCATGGAGCTGGCTTAAAAGTCAAAGGAAATCCACTGCAAAGTGGCTACTCACAGAAAAGATGAAAAATGGCACCTTCAGTGCCACTGGGAGTCACGTTGAGTTCCCATTTTGCCCCCCAACTCCACTCCCAAATGTTTTACTGGTTTGCAGAGCCCCCCCCTGAGAACCATCCACCTTCCACTGAGCATTTCTGCCCCTGAAACGACGCAGGGATTTAAGTTGAGGGACAGAAACCTCTGGGGTGAAACTGTTTTATTCCATAGATAAATATTTATCTTCCATATATAAAACTATTTAATTCAGAGCCTTGATTTCCAACAGCTCCAGTGATTTGTGCAATTCAGAGCTCAATCACGACGTCTTGTTTCAAAAAATTTAACTTCTGGGACTTTCCTCCTCTAAGAAGAACCTGAGGTGAACAAGATTTAGAAACTATTTTGCATAGAAAAGTTTCAGAAACAGAGTTGGGGTTTCAATTTTCCTTCTTTTTTTGCCTTCAGCTTTCTGTATAAAACCATTTTAAGGATGTTTTTATTTGGCAGCAGCTCCAAATTTCCCTTTGGGGCACCTATTTCACAACTCAAAAGGAGAAAGTTCAAGGTCAGAATCAACTTTTCTTCCCCCCCCCCACCAAATCCTCAAGGTATTTTTTTGGCTTTCTAAGGAATTCTGGCCAAATATAACATGCAGGCAAACATCTAAACCCATCAGTTCTTCAGGAGGTGGGACCATCCAGCCTTTGCATGGCCCCTGTTGACTTTTCATGTCCCAGCACTCAAGATATCCAGGAGTAAAACTCTTCCAGAAACGTGTCTCTTGTCAGCCCATTTCCTTGCAGCACGAGATGAAGACACTTCCTTCTGTATCTCCTGGGCTTGAACATGATGCCAGGACTACTTCTGAGAAGGAACCTTGTGATCCTGCTCTCCTACACCAAGTGCTGAAGAAGTTCTTCATTCCAAGTCCCAAATGAGCCACATTTAGAGTTCCTCCCTTAACTGCACCAAGAGTTTATCACTTTCCTCTCAGGTGGGCAAATCTTTGGGTAGTTTTAAGTAGATCCCAGCGTGGTGGGGTTGGAAGGGACCTCTGGAATCAGGGTACTTTGAATTCACCCCTTTTGGTCACTTAGTTCCCCAGTATTTTATCCCCAGAATTCTACTTCTCAGTAGAATTTCCAGGATGACAGCAGATTACCTTGGCAAGCTCTTGGAGCACTAATTTTGAGCTGAATCTCAACAATATATCCCAAATATCTCCAACAGCTTCCACCTGTTCCCTGCAGTCCTCAGAACCCAAGCATCCTAAACCCCTTCTCCTGGAGGATACACTGATGGGAGTTTCTCCTCCATCCTTGCTCAGCTCTTCAAACCAGACCCTTTGGGGCAAGCACAACTTTCTAGTCATTCATTTTTCTTCCTGAAAGCACAAAATTTACTGCCTCAAATAAATATTTAAAGCCTTCCCAGCTGCCAGTGAAGGCACGTGAGCTTTCTGAGGAACGTCAAAGCAGCAGCTCTGTTTGGATTTCTAATCACCTCCAAAAAAAAGACCCTAATTAAAGGGAATCTCCACTGGGAGCTGGAGTTCTCCATGATATTGTTTGTCTTCATGCTGCTGATGCCCAAGCCATGTAAAAAACACCAGCACAAAGGCTTGAGTTTATTCTTGTGTACCCACGGCCATCGTGTGGCTTTGGGGACTCCTTGATAGCTCTGGATTTGGGCACAGAGACTATAAAGGAATCAAAATTCAAACCAAAACCAATCACAGAGCTACTTTAGGTTGGAAGGGACCTTTCAGGGTCATCTGGTCCAACCCCCTGCAGGGAGCATGGACATCCCCAACTAGAGCAGGGTGCTCAGAGCTCCATCCAACCTCACCTGGGATGGTTCCAGGGATGGGGCAGCGACCACCTCTCTGGGCAGCCTGGGCCAGGGGCTCACCACCCTCAGGGTCAAAAAATTTCTTCCATCTAGTCTACATCACCCTCTTTTAGTTTCCAACCATCCCCCCTTGTCCTGTCCCAACAGGCCCTGCTCAAAAGTCTATCTCCATCTTTCTTCTAGGCCTCCTTGAAGTCCTGGAAGGCCCTCAGAAGGTCTCCCTGGAGCCTTCTCCAAGCCCCACTCTCTCCTGCTGGGCTCCCAGCAGAGGGGTTCCCCCCTCGGGGCATTGCTGGGGCTCCTCTGGCCCCGCTCCAGCAGGTCCCTGGCTCTGCTGGGCTGAGGACTCCAGAGCTGCCCCAGGATTCCAGGTGAGGTCTCTCCAGCCAGTGAGACACCACTTCTCTCACTGCTGTCTAGCCAAGGCAGAACTAGAAGGATATCATCAACATTCTGCCCCGTTGGGATGGTCACACCATGCCTAGAAACATCCCCTCTTCCTTCACACCTTGGTGAGGAACCACAACCCCTGGTCCTCCCATTCCACGGTCACCTCTGGTCTGCTGGAAAAGGGGCAAACTGGGGAAAAGCAGAAATTCTGCCCTTTGCAAGGGCAAGAAAGGATCTCAACAAAATGTGGAGATCCTAAAAAGCAGCCAGTTGAAAGAAAAGCAACATCCAGCACCACGGTGCACATTTAAACTGATTATTTTCTCCTCCTTTCATCCCCTTTTGCCTTTGATCCTTTTTTTTTTTTTTTAAGGGGATTTGTTTTGTTTTACAAATCGTAGCTTTTTTTTTCCCCCCCACACTTTATTTTCTATTCATCTCCTTCCTGCTATGTTTTGGCTTCTCTGGGTTGTCTGGAGTTGTGCTGTGACTTCCATCTGTCAGGAGTCTTTGTTTCCGTTTGATTTGCGCTCTGCTGAACGTTTTTGAAGGGAAGATTTTTTTTCATGACTCTGCTTTTATTCCTCTCATACTTCAAATATTCCAGGCAGTTTATCTAACCCTTTCATTCCAGTGCTTTTTTTTTCTTCCCTTTTTTTTGGTGTGTGTCTGCATCTGCACCGATTTCCACAGCTCACAGGTATCTGCACCTCATCATCTTGCACTAATTATTCGGCTTCGTTGCCAACCTGCTCCTCTAACATCTGCAAATAAAGGCTTGGAAACAAGGTTGGACCTGTTGGAATATTTGCTTAGTGAACCATTGGGCTTCTTGGCATCATTTTCTTTGTTTCTTTGATGGATGACGTTGATCATTTCGGATGTGACAGTTTCACTTCACTGGTTTCTGGCAAATGAGGCTCAGCTGAAGTCTCAGACCATTGTTTTCATAAAAGGTTTTGACTTCTTGGTCTTGGTGATGCCAGAGAAACCCAACTCAAGGTCTGCAGGACCTCAGGATGGTTCAGGGTGGGCGGGTAGACCTTGGGCATCTCACCCAGACCTCAGACAACTGCAGTGACACCCTCCAGGCTAGAAGGTTTTTGGAGACAACAGCTTTTAAAGGAGATGCATTTACCATCGAGATCGTTCTCGGGGGTTTCTGCTGTGTACCAGTCTGAGGGGGGTCCTGTCCCGTTCACTGTCATGGCAGCCACCTGGAAACTGTACTGGCTTCCTTTCTCCAGGCCTGTTTAATAAAAAAAAAAGCCAAGAAACATCATACAGAAAGCAGAAAACTCAATGGTAATACCAGAACTTGCATGAAATGACATCTCCAGGAACAGTCCGTTGGATTTGCCCTCAGGAACTGGATAGAAATGCAAAGAGGTAGAAACCTGATGAAGAGAAGAACCTCATGAAGGTCAAAAAGGGCAAGTGTAGAGTCCTGCAGCTGGGGAACAATGACCCACCAAGACAGGGGAGGGTTTGACCCTCCAGAAAGCAGCTCTGTGGAGAAGAACCTGGAAGTCCTGGGGGACAAGCTCCCCCATGAGGCAGCAATGGGCCCTCCTGGCCAGGAAGGCCAATGGTCTCCTGGGGTGCATGAAGAAGAGTGTGGCCAGGAAGCCAGGGGAGGTTCTTCTCCACCTCTCCTCTGCCCTAGTGAGGTAGGTCCAGTTCTGGGCTCCCCAGTTCAGGAAAGAAAGGAGATGCTGGAGAGAGTCCAGCAGAGGCTACTGAGATGCTGGAGCAGCTCTGGAGGACAGGCTGAGAGCCCTGGGGCTGGGCAGCTGGAGGAGAC
>NW_008587669.1:5768-10034 GCF_000691845.1 Merops nubicus
CTGCTGGAGCATGGGGGTTGGACCAGATGATCTCCAGAGGTCCTTTCCAACCCCACCACTCTGTGGTTCTGGGAAACAAGACCCAAAAAAAGGCTTCAAAAATTGACTGAGGGCTGCACCAGCCCAGGATTAGTTTGGGTTGGAATTCCTATGGTTGTACTCAGACATATAGAATTAATGCAAGTCCAATTAGTAGAAAAATGAAGTTAATTTAGCTAATGAAGGCATTAATTGTAGACTTAAAAGCAGGGAAGTGCAGGTTCATTCTCCTCACACAATTTCTGGGCTAGGAACCAGGTCAGTGACTGAAGAGCACTTTGCTTTCTGCTGCTCCTGGTGAACTCCAGAGCCCACAGTTCAGGCCAAAAAAAACCCACCCAGTCTCACCCATATTCTGAAATGAGGACAAATTCCAAAATTGATGTTTTCCCCTGTGCCTGAAGCTACCCCAAAAATTCCTGCAGTGTTCTGGGATGTGCCACCAGACTTCCAAGCCCCTGAGTGGTGGCTTTATTTTCCTCAGCCCATGCTGACCACAAAGGACAGGGAAGGGGGGAAAAAAATTACCCAACAAGTCTCATTTAATTGCAGAGATCCTCTGGAGGAGAAGGCTCCTAATTAAAACGAGCAGTTTAACATTTAGCTGACAAGGAAACCTGCTTGAGAATTGATAGAGGCTCTTTCAAATCCTGCCCTGGAACTCTGAACTCTTCTGTTATTGCAGATGTTCTTATTAGCCCATAAAGCACCTGCCCTACCAAATAGGATTGCAGCAAAGAGCTGAAGTGTCTCCCTGTTCATCTTTAAAATGTCCATCCAGGAGAACATCAGAGCTTGGGCTCCAGCCACCACATCATCTACACACAGAAAATAGCAGCCATGAAGAAAACTATCCATCTCTCCTCATCTAAATCATCTTCCCCAGCTTGCTGAAACCAAGCACTTCAGGCTAGATGGAGGCATCAGGCAGGAGGTCCTCATCAGGACCTCTGTAGCTCTTCAAGCCTGGAATAGTTCATGGGACAGAAAGTTTGCTGTGGAGATGTGGATCTACCACAAAGAGGATTCATCTGCTCTGCTTCCACGTGGCAAACCATCCCCCCTTGTCCTGTCCCAACAGACCCTGCTCAAAAGTCTGTCCCCAGCTTTCTTCTAGGCCGTTCTGAAGTCCTGGGAGGTCCCCCTGGAGCCTTCTCCTCGCCAGGCTGAAGAAGCCCAACTCTCTCAGCCTGGCCTCCCAGGGGAGATCCTCCAGCCCCTTGATCTTTGTGCCCCATTGTTATTTCTGCTTCATCTGCCAGAAGATGGATCCTTTCCAACTTGTCCAAGATGCTTAAGGTGCCACCACCCCTAGAAAGCAGAAGCTTGTTGAGCAGCTATCAGTTATGCAGCCTTCACAAGAGGTCCTGTGGGCACTTTGGTCCACAGCCCAGGTTAGATGAGCAAGTTGAGAGGTCAACATTTATAGTTTTCCTGATAAAACTGTTCTACTTTTGTATTAATTGATTTTGTTACATTTTCCATGGGACATAAAACATGGTGCAGGTGATCTGAGGTGAAACCATGGTTACACCAAGTTCAGAGGCAGAGGTGCCATGGATTTGGATGAAGTTTCATCCTCTCCCTTGACCTCTCAGTTGTGTCTGGGGCATAACTCAAGAAGCCAAGGGAAATCTTCACTGCTACTCTGAGGATACTCATCTGGCTACTCCCATTCATGGCAATTCTAGTTTTGCTCTCATCTCCTGTTGAGCTTTTTAGGGCGGTGAGATGTTTGCCATGGAAAATCTTGGATGAGAAGCTAGGAAAAAATGGCTATTTTTGCATCCAGGACAACTCAGGAAATGTTGACTGAGTGCCCTGGAAAAAAAACAATTGAGGCTTAAGAGGAGAAATCCACTTTCCAACTCATTACTGATAAAAATCCAGGAGACAAACATCTGATCAAAGCATCGAGGAGAAAAACTGGTTGGAACAAAACCCCTCAAACACCAGAAAGACTTTGAACAACACAAAGAAATCAACCTCCCCTTAAAGTCCAAGTGGATTTGATTCCCAAAGCATTTAATTTATCAAACCCTCATGCCACGTGACCACTGACCTGTGAACAAGTACCAGAGGTTGTTGGGCTCCAGTGTCTCCATCTCGCCCCGACGGGCGGTCTTCCGATGGCGGATCTTATAGCCCGTGATGAATCCATTTTGGGTACCTGGTGGTGGGGGCAACCAGCTCACTTTGATGCTCTGTGAAAAGAAGAGATGTTCTTCTTGATATTTTTTTTCTTTATTATGATGGAAATAAAGCACAGAAAATGAAGGAAAAAGAGGGAAGAGAAAAATAAGTTGGTTTTTTTTTTAATAACGTATTCAACCTTGTTCTTATTTTTGAGAAGAAAAACAAATTCAGCCTGGAAAGATTCACAACTGAACATCCTTGAGTGGGTGGCTATGTAGAAAATGGATTTATTACTAAATTTTCTCCCTTTTCAGGATTTTTTCAACAGGCCACCAGCATCCCCAGCTCTGGGGTTGTGGACCCACGGCGACTCGTTTCACTTTTCAGCCCCCAAATACTGAAGTTGCCCCTTTTTGAACAGTTCTGGGGTGCTTGAGTTCCATAGATGTTCATGGAGGCATCACCACCGCCTCGTATCAATGGGAAGAGAGTCAAACCTCTTGGGAATCAACTTATTGCCCATCCCAACACGTAGAATTTCCACTGAGACACTTGCCAGAGTCAGATCTAAATGATCTTTAAGGTCCCTTCCCATCCAAACCAGTCTATGGTTTTATGATGTCACCACAAGGACTTTCACTTGCTCTTTACCTCCCAGCCACCCAGCGTTGTGAGGTCTTTGAGCATTCAGCTTCCACTTTTGCTCTGCTGAATTCCTCACCCTTGTTTCCTCACTCTCCAGCCAGCGTGGACCCCAACGCACACGGCTGGTGACTCCACCACTGGTGCTCCCCAGCTGAGACAAACCAACATCTCTCTCCATCCTCCTCTCCTCTACTGCATCACTTCTTACCCCAAAGGGATCTTTCTCCTCACGCTGCAGCAACTGCATTTCTCCAGGAGCCTTTTGTGAAGGACCTCATCAAAAGGCTTGAAGAAACCCAAGTCAACGATATCAACTGGATGGCCTTGCCCATGTGCTCAGCGATTCTTCCAAGGACTTGGAGGAGCATGTGAAGCAGGACTGCCACAAAAGCTGGACTGATCCCTCCTTCTCAGATCACATTCTTCCATATATCTACTCATTGTGGCCTTTGTTACAGTTTCTATTAATTTGTCAAGGAGAAACCACCAGATTTACTGGGCTGGGCTGATATTGTACATCAACCTTCTTCTGCTGCAAGGAGCTGGGCACCAGCTGTCCTCTGCACACCTCCAGTCATGGAGTCTGCAGTCAGCATGGCAGAAGGTAGTCAGTGTGTGTGGTGGGCTTCTCATGGAGCAAGGCCTCCCAAGTCCCTACACTATCCCTCCCAGCACCATAGTGCATGTTTCTAGACCAAAAGAGAAGTCAACCACACCACAGTGGATAGTTTACCACAGAATCACTAAGGCTGGAAAAGACCTCTAAGATCAGCAAGTCCAACCATCAACCCAACACTCCCATGCCCTGAAGTGCCACATTTACATGTTTTTTGAACCATTCCAGGGCTGGGGACTCCACCACTCCCCTGGGCCAATCTCACCACTTTGGCAGGAAGGAAATTCTTCTTGCTATCCAATCCAAACCTCCCCTGGTGCAAGTTTTTTTTGGCCAAAACACAACCCGTGACCATTATTGAGTTGCTTACTCCCTGCATATATGGGTTATGGCACCAATCAAATTAATTATTGCAACAGAAAAAAATCCATTTTGCCCATACTCTGCCCCGTGATTTATGGTCCCAATCAATTATCCATTTCAAAATCAATACTTCAGGTTTCTGTTGCTGGGTGAAAGAACAATGAGGGTGTTTTTTTTTTACACTCTGGAACCAACTCCATTTGTCAAAGCAGAAAGCAATTGTTTTAAAAACAGATTGGGTCACTTTGCATATTGAAATTGCCTCCATATAAAATGTTTATGGGGGAATGGCAATGCCCAGAGAGTGGCTGTAAAACATGTTTCTGTTGACAGCTCTGAGGATGTCTACAGATAAATTATTGTTTCACAGAATCATTGATTGGTTTGGGTTGGAAGGAATCTTAAGAGATCATCCAGTTCCAACCCCCCTGCCACGGGCAGGGACATCTTCCACCAGACCAGGTTGC
>NW_008587669.1:10211-10737 GCF_000691845.1 Merops nubicus
ATCCCCCATCCCACCACTTCAAGTCCTCATTAAAAGTCCCTCCTCAACTTCCTTGTAGGCCCCCTTCAGATACTCCTGCAAGAAGGTCTCCCTGGAGTCTTCTCTAGGCTGGACCACCCCAATTTGCTAAGGTTTGATACTGATACACTCTGAACTCCTCCAATCTCAGCACAACATGGAGCCATCCTCTCATGACGACCTCAGCTGGAGTGTCTACTCCAGCCCACCTACAAGGAGAAGAGACTTTGCCCCATTTCCCAGGCAGAGAAGACAGCAGAGTGTCGGGTTATTTTCTCAGAGGAAGGGAAGAACCAACGACTCCATCTTTCCCCTGTCACTTCCAAGAGCAACACGAAAAGCTCTTCTGAAATCTAAGGAGCTGTTGTAGCAGGCAGGGCCCACCCTAGGCCGGGACCAGCGTTTGGAAGATCTCATGATGTAACAGAAAGCTTAGACCACCCACGAGGGGCGTTGTGGGCATGGCTTAACATATATAAACAATTGTAATGATGCAATAAACGACATT
>NW_008587669.1:10836-12427 GCF_000691845.1 Merops nubicus
CGGCGATTAAACGTTGGGTTCAATGCTGTGGGTGATGTTTTTGGGACAACAAGCGGACCACGCGTGGTGGGTGGTGTGGCAGTGTCTGGGAGGAGAGGAGGAGAAGGAACTGGGGAGTGGGAACAACTTCTACTGGAATGGAAAATAAAAGTGTGACAGCGAGATTCACCTGTCCTAAAAAAAATTTACCCCCTGTGTGATGATTTTCTTCACCATTTCTAATCACCATCACCTAGAAAAAGAGGCTGAGGTGTGAATTTGAAGTGTCTCAACTGAGCTCACCAATTCTGAAACATTAAAAGTGTTCTAGATGTTGTCTGAAGACAATGATTTTCAAATGTCCATGTGACACCCACCTACAAAAAGCTGTTGCCCTTTACGTGATAGCTTCTAAGTCTTTTTTGAATACATGGAATGCAATTAAAAAAAAATGAAACATTAAAAGTGTTCTAGATGTTGTCTGAAGACAATGATTTTCAAATGTCCATGTGACACCCACCTACAAAAAGCTGTTGCCCTTTATGTGATGATTTCTAAGTCCTTTTTGAATATATGGAATGAAATTATGGAAGCAATTGTGCCTTAGAAGCTTCAACATTTGCAGAGAGAGAAAAAATGACTCCTTTTTTTCTTCCAGTATTTCTTGTCAAACCTCACTGTTTTCTCTTTGGTTTGACCTGTGCCACCATAACCAAGCATTTTCCTCAAGTTCCATGGAGAGGACTTAGGAGTGTTGCCTCAGTACAGGCAGCACAGAGTGGCCCCTCCCTAGGTGGTTCGGACACAGAAGCTGGCAATGAGGAGGAGGAAGGGGAAGAGCAAGGGGGAGGGGGCATGGAGTGCTTCCCTCTGAATCCAAAAAACCCTCTCCTGCAATGGTTGAGGAGCTGGAACAACAGCTAGGACAAACAAATTTGGTGGGGGGACAGGAAGGGCAGTCCCCAGAGTTAGACAAAATGGAGGTGGTGGCAGCTGGCTGCTGCTGTGGCTTGGAATGGATCTGGGCTCGATGAGAAGATTCGAAGGTGACTCCAAAAATCAGTACAGCAACTTCCCCTGGTTTTAACGTTTCCATTTGGACATGGATACCCACAGATGGATGCCTAAATATGAAGGCCTTTTAATCTCAGTCTGAACTCCAATCCAGAAAAAAAGATATTGTAATGTTCCTAAACAATATTATTGTGCTACCATAGCCTCATCATGGGTTCCAACAGGATGAGACAAATTTTTAATGGTGGATTGGGGACCTTGGGGTTTCATCCCCCCCCCAGGCATGATGATTCCTCTGGGGGAATGGTTTTTGGCCCCAGATCTGACCCCACTGGGCAAAAGGGCTTGACTGATGGGAGAGAAGCCCTTTGTCATACTTGCCAGGCCATAATGCTTAATGTCACAGCACCAAATGAGCCAGGAGGGCTGCTGGGAAGAACCTGGGGGATCAGGTACTGGGAACCCCAAGTGGATGGAGGGAATTTACCAAATGACCCAGGAGGGCTGCTGGGAAGAACCTGGGGGATCAGGTACTGGGAACCCGGAGAGGATGGAGGGAATTTATCTTTATAAAGAAGTAAAAACTGTAAGTCCTATA
>NW_008587670.1:0-18693 GCF_000691845.1 Merops nubicus
GGGCGGTTTTACACTGCCCGCATGCAGATGCCGCATCTGCACCTGAATGCCCCTGCCTTTTTTTATGGTTTGCAATTGCATTTTACCATCTGAAGGTGCTCCCTGCTACAAAGGATTTGCTCAGACAAAAGAGATTTCTTGCCGGGAACATCCCCGGCGTTCGCGGGGTACGAGTATTACAAACGGCGCAGCGCCGGCGGTCACAGAAATGGTATTTCTGTAATTACCCTGAAATGTAATTTTGAATTGTGTCCCTCTGTGAAGCTGCTGGCAACGCTTTACACCCCCATAATTACATTTCCGATTGGGTGAAAGATACTTTCCATCCCTAATACCTTTTGAGCTTTCTGACTTAACTTGGGAATTGTCTGTGTCTTTGGTGTCCTTAAGAATTTGATAAAATTAATACTTTGCTTACATTTACTGTGTTTCCCACAGAAATGTGGGGTTTGGGGGGAGTACTCTTTGGTTCATCAGATTAAGTTTTACTTGCATGTCTTGCATAGCTATTTCATGGGATAGACGTTGTACCTGTGACCGTGGTACTCTCTTGAATGGGTGATGTAACAACCTTTTACTACTTTGCCTTCAAAAATGTGAAGTACTGGGACGGTGCTGAGACTGCTTGACCTTCAGTCTTTCTGAAGCCTACAGCGGCCGGGGGAGGAGCAGGAACGAGTGGCTTCTTGCTTTGTTGGCTTATAAAATATCTGCAAGTGGCAAACGAAGACTACTTAACATTTTGTCTTTTTAAGGAAGACTCAGAGCACTCTTGATACCCTGAGGAACAGCGTCTGCACTCCTCACAAAAACAGTCAAAATTCTGTGACACAGAGATAGATAAACAGGAGATAGAACAGTATAAAAGTGGGATTATATTCTTGGTGGCTATGCTAAAATCATTAATGAACTTAAGCTCTGCACGTGGCTCCTGTGCTAACCCCAAGTAAACTGCCCCAAGTTTATTGGCGCCCTGGGTGGGGGCAGCCTGAGGGCAGCTCTGCAGTGCTGCTGTGTGGGCAGCTCTGCGCAGCCCCAGCCTCTTATCTGAGGGGGCTTTTGATGTTCCTACAATGTAAGATGGTGGGTTTCCCTTACCAGTCTGAGTGCATCCCCTTCCATGTAAGAAACCTATTTTGTCATTGAGCAGTCAATGGCAATGAGTGAAATTAATTATTTTAAAAGTAATTTGGTTAGGGTGTTCACTTTTCCTGCACCGTTGGCAATTTGCTCAACGGGATCCCATTGAAAGCCAGTTTCCCTGCAGCTTCAGTTGGTGCCTTTTTCCTTTGTGAATGAAGCAATATGGCTTTTACAAAGTTTTGATTATTTTATGTTTTAACTAAAATAGTGACAGAGCAGGCTGTCTAGAGCCAAGGGAACTGTGGACACTTTGTCGTGTGCTGTGGTCTTGGAAGACAAAAATTTAAGTATTGAGAAACTACTTGAATTTTGTGCTCCCTTAAGTTATCAGAGTTTCAGATGGGTAGATTACTAACCTGGATGAGCGTCATACCAGAGAGAAGAGGGAGTCTGTAAGAGCACAAAGAATGTAAGGTTTTCAAAGCAAGATCCCATGGCTTGCATCCCTTCCCTTTTCCACAGAGCTCAAACTTTACTGGCCCACACTGACATTTTTAGTGGTTCTTTATGCTTGATTGCTTTGCATCTGATGAGATAAGCCTTTGCTTAACAAAGACTACTTCATTGATATAGTTAGGTCTTAGTTTACTTGCTATAAACATTTCTTTGAAGATTTGGGAAGAAAAACAAATCGAGTTGTTGAATGGCAATGCTGCTGAAGTCAAATGTCTCTGAATAAACAAGAAGCCACAGTGTTATTTTGACTCTGTATTGGCTTATTGAATGTGGATGGCTCTTCTGTAAATAATAATACACAATAATAAATAATAGTATTCTGAGCTTGAGTCTATGGTGGGAAATAAAAGCCTTGTAATTTAGAAAGAACTTAATTCCTTTGATTTTATGGTAAGATGGAAAAATACCTCTCAGTGTAAAGTTGGAATTTGGTATTGATGGCTTCTGTAGATGATTAATCAGGAAAATGGGTTTATGCATGCCTTTCTGTACTAAACCCAGGAGTCACAATGTCACTTCAGCAGATGCAGTGTGGTGTGACACTGCAACAACAGGGTTTTCTCCCTGCTTTGCCATAAAACAGTATAAAGCTACTGTATTGAAAAAGAGGAAACTTTTCCGTCCAGGAGACTGTTTCTTTGTTGTTGGGAAGTGAGAATCATCTTTCTGTCCTGTCTCTGCAAAGTCATTTGTGACCTTTTTCTTTTTTGGAGGAGGGGATGCACAGGGGGTTTGTTAAATTCCAGTTCAACTCTTAGGTGGTGGTGGCTTTGAACAAATGCATTTACACTGACATTCCCTGAGAATGAGAGCACGGTTTATCCTGTTGATAAACTGCCTATTTAAATAAAGCCTTCAGCAGTGTAATCTGGTAATTCTAATTAAGTCATTTACATAAAGAATTGGCCTAGGGTTTCATCAGAAGGCTGCTGGTGAGCTGAAATGCATTCTTTCCTCCAGCTGTATTAAACTGGCCTTTTGATCCTTTTTTTTTTTTTTAGCCTTTAAGCCAGAGTGGTTATTTTGGAGAGTTAATTGAGAAAGTAAAGTTTGAGGACAAGAGGACCCTTCGAGGTTTATCTTTAGTCTTAATTATTACAATTCTAATTATCTAATTAGAAGACTTCCAGATTTTATATGTTGATAAAAATGATTCTCTACAGGTTTTGTTACAGAGAGGAAACACCACAAGTAGGCTACCCCCAGTGAAGTTCTTTATTGGTAAATGATTACCAATAACTTATCTGAAAAGCAGTATGTGTCTGGGGTATGGGAATTCTGCTCCAGCTCCTCGATAAGGAGTTTTCATTTACCAAGGGTGGACCCTGTGTCCTTCAGAGAGCAGAACTTGTCTACCTTCCGTTGCCTAATCGTGCCAGCTATAGGCTTGTGTAGGTGGTGGGATTTAAATTTCAGAGAAATGTCTGGTGACTGTGAAGATTTACTTTTTTTTAAGCCCTTTTTACCTTTGGGGATGCATCACAAAAACATTGATAAAAATTTGCCAAGGCTCTAATGCCAGGCTGGCTCCAGACTGCTGTCATGTCCTTGTCTGGAAATACCTCTCAGCTGAAACCTGGTGGAAACCTTAAATATTTTTCATGGAACTATAATCTGAAATTGTGAAGCCCTTGGGACTAAATTTCAAAATTCTCTTGTCATGTAAAGCCCCATCAGCTCTTCCAGCAGGAGACGTGAGTTGCTGTGGTGGAATGTATCTGTAGAGGTTACATTGCACTGGGGTCAGTGAGGTGGGTTCCCTGGCTGTGAGTAACCAGTTATGGGGGCACTTTCTGAAACTGTAAATGAGCATGGGGCCCCTGTAAATGTTAGAGTTTGTTCTGCTTGGTTGCTGCTGACCCTGGCACTGCTGACCAGTACAGCTGAGCAGTGCTTTGCCACTGCAGTTCCTGTTTGTCAGCACCCTCGTGTTTTCTTAGTGCCTGCGTAGTGCTCATGAAGGCTACAGAGCAGCAAGGTGAGTACTGGCAGCAGGGAGAGCTTTCCCTGGTGGTACTGTAAGGACTAGTTGAAGTTAGAGCAGTCATGGTAGAGCTCTGTGGTTTTGTGACCCTCTCCTGCAGCTTGCAATATCAGCTGGTGTCAGATGAATCAACTTTCTTGAACACCTATAAAAACTGGTATTTTATTAATGATGTTGTCTGATTTTAAATGAAAAATCTGTGCTAACTGTAAGATACTTGGAAAAGGATTTGAAGGCTTGTAAAACTCTGTGGTGGGTTTGTACTTATGACACTGATCTGGTGCAAATGGGGAATTCCTGCCCTCATCGTTGTTGCTGCATTAGAAATTCTTAGTTGGTGCTTGCCAGCCAGAATGCTCTTCTGAGCTTTAAAGTTTGTTTGTTTTTGTCTTGAAAGTGTATGTGTCTAAAAGGATAAGAAACCCAAGCTCCCACCAGGATGGGTCTCTGGGCCTATTGCAGTGTTTTACAAAATGGAAGGAAAACAAGGACACACTTCCAGTTGCTGTTTGGCATTGCCAGTTCTCAGCAGCAAGTTGGCAGTGCAGTGTCTCAGTGCTCCTGCTTTGCTTGCTGCCTTAGTGAAGCTTTTCTTTGCCCAGTTCTATTTTCCTGCTCACCTGAGATGTGCTGTATGGGTCTGTCGCCTTAACACTTGAGCTGACCTTTAGTATTTCACTTTGATTTACACAGGGCCTCTGCTCAGTGAACTGTCCCTATCACAGGATGATATCCATAAAAATGACACTTCCTAGTCTTGAAAAAAAATCCCCAGGCCCATTGGAGCCATGTGAAAAGGACACCCAGCAGGAAGAGAGGCCCATGGCTTGAAATATTCATCAATCATTTTCCTGGCACCAGGAAACCAATCAACTCTTCTAAGGGGTAGAGTGTAATCAATCACACAATGTGGGAAACCGAGATCACTGGCCCTACCAAAATTGTCCCTTCATGTTGACAGAGGAAAAGTGTTGTGTTTGTGCTTATTCACAAGCAGCATCTTACGCCCTTGGTGTAAAGGAATCAATCTTTTACAAAAGAAAGATTTTGTTTCTGGTGATGAGGAGCTATGTTTTGTTTTGAGATTTTTTTCCCTTTACCTTTCTGTAGCTGCTGGGTGAAGGTTTGTATCCTGTTCCCAGAGCTCTGTTCTGTGAGCAACAAATACAACAGAATGATGGTTTTATCTAGAGGATCAGAATTTTAAAATGCACTGCACTTTCCTCATGAAACAACCTAATTTGGAAATAGCTTGTGTTGCAAACTGATACCAGGGAAGAAACACATCTCTGGATGCTGGTCCTCTGTCTGTAATATGTAGATATATAGGTTGCCCAATAATAAGTAAACAGAAGTTGTCAGCATCTGTAGGACATTTATAACATCTAGTAAGATGTAATAAATTGGAACAAGAGAGTTGTTTATACCTTTTTTCCTTCCTATGGAGACCTCTGCAATAGCTGTTATGTAAGAAATGCTATGCCAAAATAATTGGCAAGTAGATTGCTAGAGTTCCTTCACCAGGAAAACATCCCTTGTGTGCCTTGTAGGAAATAAGGGGCATTTTGCTGATGGCCCTAATGAGCTGTGGCTCTGCTGAAGCCAGACCTGGCACAGCCTGGGTAGCTGTGGAGCCAGTGCCAGCCCTGGCTTGGCTGCTGGTGCTGGTTCTGGAGCTGTTCTCCACGAAAATGTGGTTAGTGAGGGGCTTTGACACAGATTTGGCTGCGTGGTTTGAGGGCTTTATTTTCTATTTCAATAGCTATGGAAACTTGAAACAAATGTTGTACCTTTAAAAAGGTAGAATGCATTACTCCTTTATGAAGTACTCAGAAGATGCCAGTTTTTCCCTCTGGTGGGAGGCAAAAAACCTCTGTGGCAAGAGCCTTTTGTGCAGCTGCTCCCACGTGGAGCTTCACCTCCAGCTGGGAGAGCCGGGCTGTGGCTGCTGCTCCTCGGGGCATGGCTGAAGGGACAGAGGCTTCTGGGGGTCCCCAGGGCCTGGGGACAGCCAAGTGGGCCCCTCAGCCTGGCTTTAACCACGGGCAGCCCCTCCAGCAGGCACTGTCGTGGGGCTGGGGGGAGCAGCCACCTTCTCTGTGCTGTCCTCACGGAAAAGAAGAGGCAAGGCGGGGGTCAAACACGAGTGCATCCTCCTGGCATGCCCCTGTCTTCTGCACAGTGCCTTGGGAGCAAAGGCAGATGTGCAGAGCATCCTGTGTCTGCTGAGAAGGAGCATTTCTGGCCCTTGGAAGTTGAAAAATGCTCCATCAGAAGTACTATTGGCTACTAAGTTTCTCAAGTGCTGGTGTTTAACACCCGTTAAGTGACAGGCTGAGGGGGTTTATGGAGCACAGCAGGTCAGGGAGCGTGTGGGTGGAGCTGGCAGGTGCTGGAGGTGAGCCAGCAACTCCTGCCACAGTTGCCTCAAGGATTAAAATGATTTATCTGCAGTGCATGTGTCTAACAGTTAATAATGGAAAAGATGGCCAGCTGCTCTGAAATGCTGTGGACAAAATCCCCAAATCCCAGTTTCTAATTAAAAGCTTTGAAATGTTCTTGAATCTAAAGCTGTCTTGGAGTAAATTTATGACTTTTTTGCATTGTAGAGGTGGTTAGGGACAGCAGTGTACTGTGCTGCTTGGTAAAACGTTCCATGGCAGCCTTGGATGGACGCTGGGGATGAGATACCACCAGAATACAGTTGAGGCTCAAAATGCCCATGTGGAATGGCTGCAAGTACATGTCTAAAATGGGCTATATGTAGAAATAACCAGAAAATAAAACTGCATGCTCACATCAAAGTGCTTGGAAATTTATTTTTTGTTTAATTGTGGAGACTTACTGTAATGTCTTACCCTACTTAAATATCCAGCTGGATTTCTCATTAGTATCTGTTTTTAAAAACAAACTCCCATTTTTCATAGCTGAAGGTACAAAGCTACTTGTTGTTTTGTAAGTATATGGATGTAAACAGTTCCAGCTCTACAGCCACAGGAGTCTCCTTGCTGAGGACTGCTGCGCTGAGAGGTGTGAGTCCAGCTCTGTGGCTCCCTTGTGGAGCTGGGGGTGTCTTTGAGGTTTTTTGGTGGTGTTTTGTGTTTGGTTTCTTTTTTTTTTTTTTTTTTTTCCCCAGTTCAGCACTGGTCTGGTCTAAAATGATGTTGAAACTCTCTTTCTTAGACTCTTTCTGAGCTTTTATTTTTTTTGAGTAGAGTCTTGGTTATTGGAAATTTTGAAACTGTTCTTATAAAGGTTGTAATTTGTCAGTAAGGAGAACAACCTGTAGCTCATAAAAGGGTAAACTGCCTGTGGTAAGCCATAATGTCTGTACCCCTCTTTCTCCTCTATCTTGGAGGTTTGTGCCCACTTAAGTATCTGTAGCTTAAAACTGGAGGGTTTGTGTGAACAGAGCTTCCGTGAGATCTGAGGAGGAGATGGCAGGAGCCTGCTGGAAGCTCCTGCTGTGGCTGTTGCCAGGCTTGGCTCCTGCAGCCCAGCCCTCCCCAGAGCAGCAGGGCCCTGCTAGAGCTGTTCTCACTTTACTGAGTCCACTGCAGATCAGGTCACACGGGGATTATTTTTTCTTCAGTGGAGTAAGATGTCTTCAGGCCTGGACACGGTTTGTGGTTGGGGTGGGGTGCAGAAGGCTGGTGCTCAGATGACAAGCTGTAGCCCACACTGCTGGCCAAGCAGAACGTGGCCATCTGTGAAACGTGACAGTGATGAACAGCAGGGATTGCCTCCGTGGGGGGGTCCTTGCTCTGATTTTGAGAGTGATTAATTTCTAATTAACTTAAGAGGTGAGAACTGAAGAGTCTCTGGTTTTTAAGTATGAAGATGTCAAGTGCTGTTGAGAGTTGCCAGAGAAATAATACCAGAGCAAGGATGGGCTGTGGTGAACTTGTGCCCGCAGAGCCTCAGCAGGCAGGAGATGTCCAGCTCCCGTGGGAGCCTGGCACGTGCTGTGGGAGCAGGGGAGTGTGGGGAGGCTCTGCTGCTGCTGGAAGCTGGCAGAGACACTGGCACCTATCTGCCACGTTGCTTTATGGCAGTGTTTTAGCCTTATTTGTTGGGTGGGGATGTCTGAACTGGTACTCTGCCACTTGTCTGCATGGACTTGTTCTGTTCCTTGTTAAAGCTGAGAATCCTGTCAAGAAACAGAGCGTGGCTGTTCTTCAGTGTGTGTGTAGTGGTTAACTGCCAGGGCTGTGTCTTGTCCTGCCTTGGCTGACGAGTCTGAAGCCTCAAGGACTGGCCCGTGGATCACTTCCCATTAACGCCGTGGCCTTGCAGAGAGGGAGCAGTCCTGGTGGTAGCACTGAGTGATGCCTTCCCAAGGACTGCTGTGCTCTATGGATGCTGCAGCACCCACCTGCAGAGCAACAGGAATACAAGCCCTTGATGGCTCTTATCACAGGGATTAAAAATTAAGCTACAGCTCTAAAAGCATGTTAATATTTTTTGTGACTCTA
This sequence comes from Merops nubicus, assembly GCF_000691845.1. Classification (NCBI taxonomy): domain Eukaryota; kingdom Metazoa; phylum Chordata; class Aves; order Coraciiformes; family Meropidae; genus Merops; species Merops nubicus. Next base: position 8,059 of record NW_008587670.1, read on the forward strand.
ATCAGCTGAAGTGCACTCTCCCTGTGCTGAGGGGCTTTATGGATGAGCAGGGTACAGGTCAGGAAGCTGGAAGGCTCATGTGGATCCTGCAGAAGTTGAAGTACTGAATCTCTTCCCTCACCACACAAGACTAGCATCAGCCTGCACTGCCCCTCAGATGGAATGTTGCCCGACTTCTTTTAACTGGATTCGCTGCCCGCTGAAAGCCCTGGCGCTCTGTAGTGCTTGCTCTGTGCTCTAGCACGTCAAGGCTTTCAGGAGAGAGCACAAGCACCTCCTCACGAGCAGCAGCTCCTCGCCTTCAGTGCTGGTTTGTGTTGGGTGGCTCCCTGGAGTGGGTGCTCTCCAGCTCGGGGCCTGGCTGCCCCTGACCCTGATGGCTGCCCCGGGCGTGCTGCCCAGCAGGCACTGGCTGTCGGGCAGGCCTGGGCAGATGGCTGAAGGGTGGTGGTGCAGTGCCCGGGGTGGGCAGAGGTGGCACCCAGCCTGCTCACGGGGCCTGGGGTGGGGGATAAGCAACTTCTCTGTGTGTACAGAAGAGGGGATGCTGGCACACTTCCCATCCCCAGCTCTTGGTACGGCGGGAGCTGCTTCACTGACCAGCTAATTCCTTTGAGCTGTCCATGCTGCTGTTAAAAACCTGGGTAAATCACAGCTACTGATGTTTACCCTGGTTTTGAAAAAAAAATACAGAATGGTGATCTTGAAGAATTGTTTGCTCACCTAGTAGGTTACTCTGCTACCATAAGAAGAATGTAAGTAGATTTCCCTTATCAATGCATGTAACAATTATTTTAGAATTATGAAACTTGTAATTATGTCTTAAAAGCTGAGATTAAAAAAGCAAAACTGTATATTGCCTTTTTGTGTAAACCAGCAAAACAAGAACTGCTGTATTTTTATGAAGTTAAACTAGAATTAAAATTTTATATTCCCTTCAGAGCAACATTGTCCATTAAATTCACTCCAAAATTAATTGCCCATTGAGAAGGATTTCCTTTAAAAATGCAGGGGTTTTCCTGTATATAAGGTAATTTTCTAGTTCAAGTGGAGACAGATATCTGCAAATATCCAAATGATAGAAATGATGCTTCCATCCTAAAGAGTATTTTCTAGCTGTCAGACAGTTTCTGATGTGCTTTTTAAGATGCTTAGGTGTGTTCCACAATTGAAAGCTACTAAGACAAGTGTTGTCCTGCAAAATGAGATTATAGCAGCAGACAGATGTGGCTGGAAAGAGTCCCAAAGAGAAAGGGAAGGGCTTCTGGACTTGCAAGCAGCAGGAGCTAATACGGTTTGCAAACATGGTTGACAGTAGGCAGAGGTGGGTGGGGAGAGAATCAAATTTCCCTTGATTCTTGCCTGTATGTAATCCCCATCCCTGGGAGGCCAAATGCTGAATGTCAGCTTTTCACTCCAACAGAGCCCAAGATGCTGGTGTGGCAGGGCTGAGAGGGAAGGTCTCAATCAGATGGGAGGGCTGTAGGTCATTGAATTTCATGAGAAAGATGCTTGCATCAATAATGGAAAGAAAACGTTTTTAACAGGGTATAAAACTCTCATAGCCCATAGCAGGTATCAGAGCCACGGCGAGCTGTGAGGGGCTGGGAAGGTCCCAGTGTACCGGCTGGTTTGGGCTGTGCTGGTCTGACGGGAGCTGAGATGAGCTCTGTGTGTGTGGAGCTGTCCCAGACCTGGCACAAAGCAGATGCTGGGCCAGAGGCAGCATTGCCCTGGTCACTGGGCATCCCACAGGCACGGGACGCTCTGCTTGATCCCTCTCCTGAAGGACAGGTCATCAGTGTGAGCCACAGGACACTGTCAGGTGGCCTGTAGGAATTGGAGACCTTGCAAACATGAAAGAGCAACAACCACAGTTACACCCACACTGGCAAATTAACTGTTGAGCTCATTCATCCATTTGTTCCCTGTGTGGTGAGCTACAGTTCTGGTGGTTGATTTATGCCATGCAGAATATACCATATTTCTAAAACTTGTCACCTCCACGTGCTGAGCTTGTCAGTTTAGGTTTGTAGTTTTAAATATAGAAGGCTAACAGCTTTTATATGGTGGTGAGTGCATCTGCTGCAACCCCACCCTCATTTCATAACTGACCATTACAGGAGTTGCTGTACCCAGCAGCTGCAAAGCTTCCATGTCAAGCTTTTTTCTTTTAACGTTGTTTTAATGTTGATTATACATTCAGTGGTTGATTTGGATGGTTCAGTCTTTCTGTGTATGTGCAGTAACAATGAGCAAACTTGTTTCAATGTGTAGTGCTTACACCTATTTTTCACATTCTAGGATTCTGTCAGGATCCTCCCACAGAGCACGATTCATCCACTAGTAAGTACTAGTTGGTCTTCTCTCCAGGCTAGTGCAGAGAGCCAAGCCCTAGCAGGCATTGGCAGTGTGCAGCCAAGTCCATTAGAGTTAGAGGCTCTAATGCTATCTCCACTAATTAAAATTTCAAGATAAATGCTGTTAAATTAATTAACCTTGAGGTTAGGGGAGAAAAAGCACATCAGGGCTTCTCCAGGGTCCCAGTTTGTCAGTGCTGTTCACGCTCTAGCTGCTGAATCAAGGGCTTGTTACCTGCTTTGTGGTGGAAAGGTCCATTTGCTGTCGTGTTTCTGGCCTGACACGCGGGTCCCCGTCTAGAGCCACTCGCCTCTGGGGACACTGCTGATCTGCATCATCTCTGGCATATCCTCTGTGTTGTAATGTGCTATTATTTATCAGTAGTTGAGTAATTATCTGGGTTGATGCTAATGCTTATGAAGTGTCAGTGGCATCTCTATTACTGTATGACATCAGTTAAATCTGTTTTTCTGTATTTCTGTGACTTCATTTTGTAGGCTTTTTTGTCCTCCTGTCAGGCTGGAGTGCCCGTTAAAAACAGATGAGCCTTGTGAATAAGGGAGATGCTGTATTCTGAAATCCTCATTTGTCTGTGATCACTGAATGTGGTACTGATGATCTGCCTCAGTGCTGAGAAACACAGATACTTCAGGAGTTTCTGTATTTCAGAACATGTAATTTTGATTCTGATAAAATGCTTTGAAAGTGAAACGTCACCCAGTATTGTAAATATTTCACTGTTGAGCTGTGGAGAAAGATTAACGTCAGTCTCAACGTACAGGCATTTAGTGAGATGGGGTTTTAGGCTCTATTACTGTAGTTTCAGTCCCCTTTGAATACCCTGAGCACCTTGTGGAGCTCTTCTGGTGGCCTGCACCAAGTGACTGAATGTCACTTTTCATTTAGGATGTGCCTGGAGGCTTTCTTCATCAGCATAATTATTTTTCTAAAGAGCTTTGCTTCTTGACTATGTACTGAGCTTTCCCTTTCTGTAGCCTAGAAGTTTAAAAGGAGATGCAAAATCTACATGACCCTCCTTTGGAGGGATGAGGCGTCTCAGAACAGCCCTAGTGACCCTTGCTGTTGCCGAGGGTGGCTCTGGGCACTGCCCTCTGCACTGCCCCTGTGCCAGGAGAGCCTGAGCAGTGGTGCTCAGCTGGCTGGAGGGCTCTGTGCCCTGCTTCAGAGCAGCCTCTGGAGATCCAGCCCAGGACGTGTGGGGTGAAGCTGATACCACAGCAACATGCATCTCCCCTGCTTTGATTCTTGTGTCTCAGGAGGCATTTCAGGAATCCTGTGACTTTTGATGGCATCAATAAATCAGGTAGCACACTGACAGAATTTTCCTGGAATGTAAACAGGCATTTAAAATAACAATGTCTGTGTAGTGTTTATTGGGGAATACAGTGCAGGTACAGCTCTGTACGTGCATGGAGCATATGAATGTCTCATTTCAGTTCTGTTGGCAATCCAGGAACTGGGATAATCTTCAATGTTATTTGAAAATAATTAAAAATATTTATCATGACATGGCCTTACTTCCCACTCCACCTTCCAAACAGGTATGCTTTCAGTGTTGAGGTGAGCCAAGAAGCTTTACCCAATGTAGGGGAAAGGGGAGGAATGTCTCTATAGTTAAAATTAGCTGATAAGGGATAATGAATCACCTTTAACTCAGCTCTGCTGAGGAGTAGCTGATCAGGGGAGCTGCAGGCTGGTCAGCCTCATCGCAGTCCCTGGGAAGAGTAAGGAGCAAATTCTCCTGAAAGATGTTTCCAGGCTCTTGAAGGGTAGGAAAGTAATTTGGAACATTCACCATGGGTTTACCAAGGGGACACTGCCTGACCACCCTTACTGCTTCTGAGATGAAATGACTGGATCCCTGAATGAGGAGAGACCAATTTTGTCATTAACCTTAACCAAGGATTTTGACACAGTCTCCCACATCATCCTTGTAGCCAAACAAAGAAGGGCTAGAAGGCAAAGGTAGGTGAAAAACTAACTGTGGTGTCGAGTTCAAATGGTAGCAGTCAACAGTTCAAATACTAACTGGTGGCCAGATACTCTGTGGTTGTGTGTGGGAGTCAATATTGAAGCCAATACTATTTAGGAATGCCACCAACCATCTGGTGATGGGATGGAGTACACTCATCAGATTTGCAGATGACACCAGATACCTTGTAGGGCACAGCTGCTGTTCAGAATGACCTCCATAACCTGGAGAGGGCTGATTGAAACTGCAAAGTTAAACAGACACAAATGTCCAGTCCTTTACCTGGAATGCAATAACCATGGACAGCAGTACAGCAGAAATACATGCAGAGCAGCTCTGCAGAAAGGACCTGAGGTCCTGGAGAACCTTCATGACTGAGTCAAGAGGGTATGCTTGTGGTGATGACAGCTCGTCACGTGCTGGCTTGTTGACAGCCAGGAGGTTGAGGGCAGCACTCCTTCCCCTCTGGGACACGGCACAGGCACGTCTGCAATACTCTGTGCAGTTCTGGCCTGCCAGCAGAAGGCAGGTTGAGCTGAAGTAAGCCTACTGGATTGCTGCAGAGATGGCTGGGGGCTGGAAGGTGTGACAGATATGGACAGGCTTGAGGGAGTTCTGTTTGTTTAGCTTGGAGAAGAGGAGGCTAAGTGGGGATTAACTGGCAGTCTTCCAGTTCTTTAAAAGTGGCTGTAGGAAAAATGGAGCCAGGCTCTTCAAAGGTATGTGGCAAAGGGCCAATACAATGGGCATGAGTTGCAAGAAATGAAATTCCTACTGGACGTTCTGGGGAGGGGGGGTAAAAACCTTGGTGGAAGTGATGCAGCACTGGAACAGGTGTCCAGAGAGGCCATGGAGTCCCCATCCTTGGAGACTTTCTAAGCTGGAGTGAACATACCCCTGACCAAGCTGGTGAAACGAGGTCTCCTTCCAGTGCAAGGTTCAACTAGATGAGCTCCAGAGGCACCTTCCAGCCTGAGTGAATCAATGATAATACCAGTGTAATTCTGCTGAAAGATCTTGGGGGTGTTGTTGCTATCTCTTACCTGGAAGTTCTGATGCCTCAGTTTCAGCTTTTGGAGGGAGAAGTCTGTGATCCTGTGCTAACACTATCTGCATTTTTTCAAGGTCAGAATTCTTATTTTTAGTGTGTGTATTTTGGAAAGTCTTTACTAAAATGTTATCCAGCATACTGAGATTTCACTATGCAAATGTCCTTCTGTTTGCAACCCCAGAAGCAGCACTGCAGTTTTACCAAGGAGATCCATGTGTGTGATTGATCTCCAGCAGGCTGGTAGCTGGTCAGAAGCAGTGGAAGATGATGCAACTCTCTGAGTCAGCATGTTCTGCTTATTCCAATCCTGGGTATCCCTGTGTTCATTCAGGGTGCCATGTTTTACCTCCTGGACTCTTCCTTTATATAGGATGAGCACCTTTGGGGAGGGAGCACCAAAACTCATGCACCAGTATCTTCAAAGTCCAATGCTATGTCTCAGGTTCAGGCTAAGTTCATTTCTAGAGGTAGCCCATATACCCCTTCAATTAACATAAACAGGGACAAGGGCAGTCAGAGGTCAAGAGAAGTTCAAAATAGTGTTAATGTCTTTTTGGTAGTATTTTGTCAATGTTCCTAATCCTGCAAAGTTCTCCAGGCTGTCCTTGTCATCGTGTTTACCAGACAATTGTAAAAGTCAGCAAGGCCTGACTTGGTACAAGGGAAGTTAGAGATTGAGTGGTTGAGAATAGGTAGCAGTGTTGCTTAAAACAGGAGAAATAATTGATTTATGTTATGGTGGCCAATTAGGCTGTAAAGTGAAAAATCTTAAAGAAACTCTGTGGATTCAACGGAGCTTTTTGCTCTGATTTCTGCTCAGCAAATAGAGGTACCCAAATAAAGGTCATCAGCTCCATGAGCTAAATTATTAATTCCTTTCATGCCACTCAGGGCTTGTAAACAGTATATAATACAAGAAAACAATTGGCACTGTTCACTCACTGGGCAGAGGAGAGGTCAGAGGGTAAATAGTTGTATTGGCAGCAGCTGTTCTTCATAGTGGAGCAGACTTTTGTCCTTTTCATCTTTCAGAGCCAACCAGCTCCAAAAATCTGAGCTGGTTGTTAATCCATATCTCCTCTCTCTTAGCTGAATTGGTTTTAGGAGTTCAGTGTGTTGCATATAATTCTGAAGACAAAGGGCTGGAGAGGAGGGTGAGAGGCTATGGAAAAGAGAATAAAACATTGCCATGTTTCATAAGGAGCTGTTTGAAAAAAATTTAAATATTCCCATGGATGAAAGGCATCTCAAACCCCACCTATTCAAGGCAAGTTGTAAGAATAACTACTTGCACTTTTACGTGCTTCATAAAAAATGCTGGAGTGTGGTTAGTTGGAGACGAATAGGTTATAAATGCCCATCTGCCAGCAGCACAAGAACAGACTTGTTGGGTGGCACGGGCTGCGAGCCCGTGGCTGGCACGGGGCCGTGTGGGCTGCAGCAGCACAGGACACTGAGCAAGTCTGGCAACCCCAGTAACTTCAGACTGGAACAACTGGAAAGCTGTGACCACAGGGTTAGCCTTGGTGAGCATATTAAAAATAGTAATTAAAATATACCATTTCAAGTGTGAACTGAAATTACTCTTTCCAAGTATAGTTAGGAGATACTGTTACACTTCTGTTTACAGCCTTTACTGGGGCACCGTAGCCAGCAAGCTACAGGACCTAAAAACATCCTCTGCCTCTCTGTAAATGCTAACTACTCAATTTCTCTGCGGAGGCACATGTGTTATTTGGTTGCCTTTTGAATGATACTTGATAAACTATTCCAGATGTTTGCAGGTGTAGCTTACTGCCCTGAGTGACTGTTACAGGATGGCTCCTGGAGTGGTCCTGGCCGCCCGCTCCGAGCTGCCCTGTGCCATCTGGCTGTACATGGGCAGTTGACCTCTTTTTGCCACAGAGCAGCAGGTAACCTTTAAATGACCATCTGCTAATCTGGTACTTCAACCCTGCTGAAAGCTGAGTTGTTTTACACTGATATTTACACAGGCTGAATCTTACCACTCTCAGAAGAATAAAAGTAACGGCTGGCTGCGCTTTGGGGGTTATTTTGGCTATATATGAAAGCAAATGTAGCGTTAAATAAGGAGGAAAAAAACCCAAAGCAAAACAACAAAAACCAAAACTCTTTCCAGGTATATGAAATTGCTGTAGTGCATATAAAGAATCTTTTTTACTTCTAAAAATGTATATAGTGCATGACCTCCTGGCTCTTGCAGAGCAATTCCCACACTCGCAAGACTATAGTATTAAGCTGAAAAATAAGGAAATGCAAAATCCATTTTTTCTGTAAGCATACGGGAGCCCTGTGAGGGGGCTGCAGGGTGGGGCTGCTGGAAACGCTGCAGTCGAGCACATCACATGCAGCTTTCCCAACGTGGGTGCAAGATCTGCAAGGGAGAGCCAAGTGAGAACAATAAATTAATGTTTAGCTGTTCGAGGCAATAAATGTCTTGATAATTCCCCGGAGAACAGGACAGAAATAACCCAGGGCATTTCCAAGTAAATCTGCCATTGTTTGCTGCTGTGGCTGGCTGAGGCTGGTATTCAACGTGTTAAACCCCGAGCAGGCTCCCGAGCCAAGGGCTGCTCCTGCCGGGAGGATTAGGGGAACGTGAGGTGGTGCTGTGTCTGCTCTTCACATTCTGCAAAAGTGGTCTGCTACAGTGTTTACATTTGTTTGTGGCTTGCCTAATTGGAGCAGAACTTTGCACTTTTCAGTGTAAACAGTGGTCTTCAGGGAACTGCCTGCTGCTGAGTAAATGGGAATTGTAAGAATGTGAAGCGCGGGGTTTGGACGGACAGCAAACCCTGGCTGGGCTCAGGTTGTGTTCTGGGACTGCCCCGTGGTTAGGAATGTAAATGTGTAGTGTGCATTTACTGGCTCTTAAAGCTAAACGAGAATTATAGAATATATAATTATGTGGTATCTACTAGCATCAAAAGAATGGAGCTGGAGACTGATTTGTTTGATTTGGGTGTTTGTGGTAATGTGCTAAGTGTGATTGTGGGGTTTTTTTTGGAAGGACGTCAAGCCCTGAAGAATGTGTCTTTGTTTTACTCAATCTTAGGTCAAAACTGGCCCTGTTACTGGAAGAAGGTTCTTTTCCTCTTTTGGGTCCTGGAAAGATGGGCCCTTCCCAAAATGCAGATGGCATCTGGTTCAGATCACATTCTGACTTTGAGGGTTTTCATTGACAAAGCACAGGAAGGTGTAGTTCATTTTCTTCCTTCAGCTGTTAGAAAATAAAAGCTTTTGGAGTGTCTCATATTGAAAGACACTTGTTCCTGACACTGCTCCAGACCAAATGCCAGCATTCTGCATGGCTCTCCAGGACATCTCTCTTCCTACTGCAAATCTTCTGAAGGTGCACTGGACACAGATGGGATACCCTGTCCTTTCATTCCACTGTAATGCTTTGCTTACAAGTTGATAAGAGTATACAGTTTAAAGCTGACATAATTCAGAAATTCTTTGTGCTGGAAGTTGCTCTGAATTGATGTTCTCAAACCATCACAAGTTACAGATTACTAATGACCACTCAGAAAAGTTAGATCTGCAGATAACATGTATGAGAGAAATACCTTAAGAGGAAAGGATGGCACTGTTAAAAATTAACTGCTTCTCAGAGCAGCTTCCTCAGGTGATCAAAGATATGCATATTCAATTTAAATGTAAATGACAGTTCTCCAAATGAAAGACTCCTTTGTAACATGCTCATCACAACTTTCTCATTTTCACTTTCCCATTAGCTACAGATGTGGAGCAGATGAGTTCCTCCTCTCCTGTCCTTCCTGTGAACTCCATGGGCAGTAAGTACCCCTTTTCTTGCCACATGTGATGAAGTGGAATTTCTTATTCTGAGAAATCCAAAGATATGAATTTGTGCTTCATGATAGAGACTTGTAAGGAGTTTTAGAGCAGATGCTTACTTATGGAGGTGGGGATTCCTGTACCCAACAGCTGATCAGACACCTGAGGTTCTAGTAAATTATGTTGACATCAAAATATCACTTAAGTGTTTCAGTATTATACTTGGAAGCATGTAGCCTGGGTTTTGCAGAAACCTGGGGAAATTCTCTTCTATGTCACTGCAATTCTGGGCCTGTAACTTTTTGAGGCTTCGAAAATCTGAGCTGCTGAACACCTACAGCAACGTGGATTCGGAATTCTTTATTAATGCTCCATCTAGTGGTGTTTGCGGGGTGAGGGACCGAGTGCCTCTTGTCGGTTACAGTCCACTAGGTGGCAACGAGTCCCTGCCAGAGCGGGGGAAGGAACAGGCGTGAACGCAAAACTTGGGCTCATAACAGGGGGGTGAGCTCAGTGCAAATCGATCATTTAAAGCAACCTTTAATGCAATTTTTTGGAAAGTTTCTGGATTTTTCAAATGTGGTAGCCTATCAACTGTCAGCTCATATTAAAGATAATGCTCAGATGCTCAGAATTGCTAAAAGCCTTCCAGAGTCAGGACACTGTAGTCCCCACCTGTGTCACTGTGCTGATGGACTTGCACTTACTTTTACTGGAGAACTTGGAAGCTTTGGTGAACTGTTGTTCCTCCACAATGAGAAATAAGAGGAAATGTGTGGTTAGTTAGGTGTTGAGTAATAAAGCTCTCTTTCATAGGCATTGAGCTAGGTTTCCATGCAGTTGGTCACTTTTATACAGAAGCAGGTAATTTCATATACATCTGTAGAATAACTTAAATTGCTGCTTATACACATGTATAGTGTATGAAGGTATATTGGTGGTTATTGTTGAACTTTTGTAGCCTGACATAGCTTAGATTTACTGCATTCAGGCCTCTCTTGCATTAAAAGGTACTAAACCTATATTTTCCACAATATTATCAGAATGTATTTGACAAATACTAAAAGCCAGTCTAACATGCACAGAATGACACTTTCCCTTAACTTGTGTATTATTGCTAGTCTGGATTTGTCTAGTTACAGCTTTCACATCTGTTACCTTTTGCTAAACTGGAAATGCTTGTCAAACTTCTGTTCCTTATGAAGATATTTATATAAACTGTTGATAAACTAAATAAACTGAGCTCCTTGAGTTCTTTTGATGTCTTGCTGTCTTTTGATGAACCCGTCAGTGCTGGTGGGCAGACTGAGCTGCAGCAGCTGGGGCGTGGGCACGCTGGTGGGTGCTGGGTGGCCAGCTGGGCAGCAGTGTCCTTGCAGAGCCCCGGGTGGGGACAGATGAGCCCTGGCCA
>NW_008587670.1:18703-29999 GCF_000691845.1 Merops nubicus
CGGCGGGCCGCTCCCAGACCCCCCACCCCCAGCTGCCCAGCTCCTGTGGCAGTGGCAGCACTGGTGCTCAGCCCTGTCCTGATGTGCTCGGTCTGGCTGATGTCTGGGGTGGTGATCTCTGGTAGGGAGCAAGCAGCTGGTGCCAGAAACATCTAAAACTTTTAAAGCATGGATTTTTAAAAATTCTGAACATGTCTGTTAACCTGTCTGCCCCTGAGTTCTTCTCCCTTGCTCTCTCATTACCAAACATGATTAAATCAGAAAAACTTGAGGATTTTCGAAACAGTAGAAAAATGAATTCTTAGGCTTACTTGTGCCTCCTGAGCATTTGAGATCTGAGGGATGTCTGCTTAAGCTTTTTGCTTGTCATGCATTAGCAAATGGGGGAATGGCCCCTTTACTGTAGCTTTTCCTGTTTGTCTGAAATAGCTTATTCAGAGTAATTGCAGTGAATTATTTTCACATTTCCTTGCAGTGAAGATGAAACCCTCTGTCAGGATGTTTATATTTTCTTTTGTATTTTCATACAGGTGTATGTGTGGAAAACCAGTAGGCTGAAATCTCTGTTTAAAATAAGACACAAGTACTTTCTTGTACATCATGTAGGATGCCACTGGAAAATATCCAAATTGTGCACTCGCTTTTGAATGACACTTCCAAGCATGCTGAAAAAATCTGAAATTTCAGAGGCAAAATGTCAAAATGCATCAAAAATGAGTCATTTGTCTAGTTTTCATAACATCTAAATAATTTGGCATGCTTTCAAGCTGTTCACTTTTATATTACTGCAGTAAATCCTCTACATCAATCTGCCATGCTTACCCAGGGGTTTGGGGGAAATGCTCTTGATGGGTGACTGAGCAGAGCCCTTCCCTCTCAGGCCGGGCCAGGGGGGAGTTTTTTCTAAAGCTCCAGTTTTGCAAAGAGTTCAGTCTGTTTAGTTTGTAACTCTGTTGAACTCGGTGAAGCTGCTCCTGTATAAAACTGAACAAGATTAAGTCTTTTAGCAGAAGCAGCAAAGAGGTTTTTATTTTGACTATTCACCTAATTGGAGTTTAAAATTGTTAGTAATTTGTTCTAACTTGAACTGTACAGCAAGCCTGGGGAAACAGTTATTGTGGGATATCACCACAGCATGTCTGAGCAGGCTGCTTCAAATAATCCTGTAAGCCTGGAGAAACTGTTCTGGGGTGTTGCCTTTGCAGATCCCTTTTGCTGTGTGGCTAGGAGCTGGTTTTCAGGGTTAGGAAAAGTGTCAAAAAGGAGCTAATACCACAGCTTTGCAGTACAAATTATATCAATGCTCCAACTACAGAATTAAAATTAGACATTTGTGCTGCTGTAAAGCTGTGATACAAGTTATACAATGTTCAAATCAGTAGTATAAATGAAAAAAAAATGGGAAATTATCGAGTTTGCACAAGTAAAATTGTCTTTAAAAGAAGCCATCAAAAATATACCTACTGCCAGGTACTATTTTTAATGTGCTTTAAGCAGTCAGAGCTGTACAGGACTGTACCTGACAGCTGGTGATCAGGTTTCCATGTTTAAACATCAGCTTTTTGTGTTCTTTATAAAGTACTCAACACAGAAGCACCTTCTTTTGAAGCTGGTACATGACAGGGAGGACTAATGCAGTCCACACCGAGGGTGTATCGTGGTCTTCCTGTATTTAGAAGAACACCATGACCTCAGCAGACAGATGGAGACTTGTGTGGGTCCAATGCACTGCACACGTCTGGGAGGTCAGAGGGCAGGATCCTTCTCACACTACTGCAGCAGCTCTTAGAATATTGAATTGGAGTTTTATCACAGAACAAGGTGCCTGCATTGCTTCATACAGTTAGCATGCCTCAAAAAAAAAGCTGCTATAGTGTCTACTTTTCTCCAAGGAATACTTTTATCCAGAATTTTCTCTCTGTAAGATGTTAATTTGACAGTGGCTGTTGGGTGGCACAGAGCACCCGTGCTCACAAAGGAGCTAGATGATGTGCCCTCAACTACTTGGGTGAGATAACAGCAGAGCCACAGGCCTGCCTTGCACTGGTGCTGGTCGGCAGGACTTGGACACGGTGCCCTTCAGCAAAAAGCCAAAAGCTGGAGGTGTTCCTGGAGCTGCCGGCCGGTGCTCTCCCAGTTAGCCGGTGCTCTCCCAGTTAGCCGGTGCTCTCCCAGTTAGCCGGTGCTCTCCCAGTTAGCCGGTGCTCTCCCAGTTAGCCGGTGCTCTCCCAGTTAGCCGGTGCTCTCCCAGTTAGCCGGTGCTCTCCCAGTTAGCCGGTGCTCTCCCAGTTAGCCGGTGCTCTCCCAGTTAGCCGGTGCTCTCCCAGTTAGCCGGTGCTCTCCCAGTTAGCCGGTGCTCTCCCAGTTAGCCGGTGCTCTCCCAGTTAGCCGGTGCTCTCCCAGTTAGCCGGTGCTCTCCCAGTTAGCCGGTGCTCTCCCAGTTAGCCGGTGCTCTCCCAGTTAGCCGGTGCTCTCCCAGTTAGCCGGTGCTCTCCCAGTTAGCCGGTGCTCTCCCAGTTAGCCGGTGCTCTCCCAGTTAGCCGGTGCTCTCCCAGTTAGCCGGTGCTCTCCCAGTTAGCCGGTGCTCTCCCAGTTAGCCGGTGCTCTCCCAGTTAGCCGGTGCTCTCCCAGTTAGCCGGTGCTCTCCCAGTTAGCCGGTGCTCTCCCAGTTAGCCGGTGCTCTCCCAGTTAGCTGGTCCGCAGTTTGCATTCATTGATCAGTGAGTTGATAGAAATGAAAACCCACCGACAGCAATGAATGTTGATTGCAGCCATTAGATGCTAAAGATGAGCAGTGCTGCTCTTCAGACCCTGCTGCTGGTACTGTGTTTTCATGTGGAACAGTCAGTATTGCAGCTGGCTTGACTTCAGAACATAAAACTGCTTCAGAGCTTCTTAAGATCCTGGTGACTTCTGGAGAGCACACTTTCCCAGGAGAGCAGCAGAAAAACATCCTTCAATTTAGAAACGGCATTAAAAATATTATATTCATTGCCTTTTGGTAAAGGTGATTTGTTGTGCTTGGTTACTCGTGCTGCAGACTCTTGCAGCTGGGACTCTGTTCTGTAGTTCGTGTAGTTCTTGACTCTGCACTCCAAGGACTTGAAGATGGTGCATTCATTCCATGCAATGAATTCCCTGTTCTTGCGCTTAAACCATCTTCTGAAAATTCTCAAGAAGCACATTGTCCTCTAACTCTGTGAGGGCTGGGCCTCATCTGAGAAGTGTTTACAGTACATCAGCATGAAAGACATCGTGCTTAAAAGCATTATCATGTCCTCATGGAGTCTACTTTTTGGCTATCAAAAGAACTACAACACCACCATGTTACTGAGGTATCTACTGCTGCTGCAAAGTGGTTTATTGGTTCAAACAGCTGCTTCAGATGGTGGATTTCTGTGTGGTTCAAGATGTTTAGACCTTTTTGGTAGGAAGGTGTAGGTAACTATCAGCTGAACCACCTTCTACTGGCATCGGTGTGACAAAGGCCTATTTTTGATATTTTTAATGCCATTACATCATACAATACAACCATATAAACATGCAAAGTGTACCTGCACTTTCAGGAGCCCATGCTTTCTCTTGGTCCTGACACAGGTACCTGTTTTATTAAGTGCTGCCCATCTGTGACCATACACTGAAGTAAAATTATGTATCTTTACAAGATCTCTTCTTCTAAAACAGCCCAAGACCCCATTCCCTGGCACATGCTTTGAGTCTTTTCTTCTTTTGTGGGTTCTGCAGTCCCTGGGGGCAAAATGACTGGGCACAGCCCTGTGAAGGCACGTGCTGTTAGAGCCTGCTGCCCGCCCAGGTGGGATGGGCAGTGTCCCATGCGGGTACCGTGGAGGTGTCTGTATCTTTAGCCTTCCGTTCATTCCAAAGGAGGGACTTTTTTTGCTTGCCTAGTGATAAAGCAACAGTGTGAGTTGCAGGAGCAGCTGGACCTCGCTGGGAGGGATCTGATCCTTGCCCAGCGTTCCTGGTGAGCAGCTGCTGAAATCGAGCACAGGTTCCTGTGAGCAAATGAACTGACATTCCAAAGCTTTTTCCACCGAAGCTCAAGTTGCCAGCCCAAATGGAAACGAGGTTTCCCTCCTGATCTGGCCTGTATTCTGCTATGTTGAACATACACCATGCTCAGATTTGTTTCCAAGTATACCATATGGTGTGGATACGTTACTGCTTTCATGCTGCCCATACAAAACATTCCATTACTCTCAGATACTTTAATGTGCAGAAGTTCTGATCGAGTATAAAGTTTTAATTTTTTTTTAAGAGAAAACAAACATCTCTTACACACTAATTCATTTTTGGAGAAAGTAGAGGAACTGGAAAAACTCAACCTCTGTAGCTCTTAATATAATCTGTAAATCACGACCTGTTAATAGCAACCATATGTGAAAAACTATGAAGGTTCAAGCTCTCCATTTAACAGAGGGTTTGTGATAAACCTCAAGGTACAGTCAACGGTCGATGGTTTTTTCTAGTTCTCAAACTCACCGACAGCGTTGAATGTTCACTGAAGCTATCCAAAGATGGCTGTGTACAGGCACTGTGCTTATTTTCCATGCATATGTTTTCCATAGACTAGCAGTGGAAACACTGCTGAGGACTGCACATTCTTTATTGCAAAGTCTTAAACTGCAAGTATTTTAATTACAAAATGGAACCATGAGGACTAATGAATTGCAGAAGTGTAACACTACAGTTATGGATGCTAAGTTGACTTAGTGTTTCTTAAAACAGCTTTGAATAGATCTGAATTGCAGTTGTGGAAAAGTCTGTTCTCCTGTGATATGCAAATTCTAAATAGCTGTGCCTAAGGGTGTTTATAATGTTTCAGATTTCTTTCTAAAGTTTACTTAAAAAAAAAAAAAAGAGGAGGGACACCCATAACTGTAAACCACCAAAACTGAGAGCAGGGGGAATCTACTTCTTACTAGAGTACAGAATGTCTGTCAGTATTTCTGTAGCTCCCATCCTCTTTCTTATTGGCCACGGGTTTTTAAAGGCTTTATCTGTGCTTTCAGGCATGTGGATTCTCAGCCACTGCTTGGTTGAGCTGAGGTGACCCACCAGTGGCAGGAACATCTTACAGGGCAGAGCTGAGGAGAGTGGCATGGGGATCAGCCACCCACCACTGTCGTGGTGTTCAGGGGTGTGGGGAATCCTGCCCGAAGGGAACCACTGCACAAAACGTCCTTCTGATCTTCAGAACATTTAAAATATAATTTAGAACATTATTGGAGCAGTGTAACTGCAAGTTTAAACTGAATATGTAAATGTCTGCCTAAGAACATACTAGTTAGAATAAATGAATTGCATTATCTTTTCCTGTAAAGTGGAAAAAGGGATTTATTCTCTTTAAATCTCTATGTTGCACCTGTCTAATTATCTTCACTTTTCCACCTGGCTTGCATGGTTAGAGAGAGAGAGAGGAATTAGTTGCAGCATGTTTGTTAAAAAAGAAATGGGCTGCTGTATCTGAAATAACATTGCTGTGAGTGAAGTGGAGCCTACACAGTGGGGATAATCTATCACTTCAAAATTCTGGAGACTTGCTTTTAATTCTGAGTCTTTTCTCCTGTTCTAGGGACTGTTAAGTGTATCTGTGACTATCCCAAGCTGATAGATTTAACTTAACAATAAGTGTGTTGTCTAATAAAGTCCTTGAAACAATCCACTGTACTAAGCTGTTTGAGAGATGAGCTTGCTCCCAGAACACAGTCTGTAGTCTGTACTTAAATTGATTTTCATGGTATCATTAAGCATCAACTGATACTGAAAATCAAAAGAATTCTCTGAAAATTAGTCTCACCTTTTTCTTGCCATCTTTCTGAAGTAGGAGCTGGTGGAAAGAACAAAGAAAATTTGAATTAACAACAAGCAATGCTCAGCCTCGAGTGTTAAGCCTCATGAGTTTCCCAGTGTGAAGGGTGACTGCATGTGGTAGGTATAACACAAATCAAGGAAACTAAGCTCAAGTCAAGCATGAAATTTTGTTTTTAACTAACCAACACAGTGTGTTTATGTTTAAACTACATTGTGAGAAAGCTTTTTCCTCAATTTACTACTTATTCCTCCTTTTGTACCCCTGCTAACCTTGGACTCGGTAAATTGCACCTTCTCATTTCATGATTTGAGAGCCTGACTTTCTTCTGAATGTTAAAAACAAACTGTACATCTTATTTCTATATCCTGGCTGCATGCTCCTTCCCTCTTGCAGAGCTCAAAGCTCCTCATCAGCTCGGTATCTGGGCTTGGTTCTAAAAGATAAAATAATGCCCTAGAAACTATGACTGAGCAGTATGTGCAAGACGTGGGACAGACAAAGATGAAATCTTTACAACCATTCTGTTGTTGGAAGTTCTGCCTCCAGAACTGCATACAATATCCATGTTCTCTTTTCACTCTTCAAGTCCTTTCTCTCTTTTGGGAGAGGTGTGTGCATATCTATAAATACATAGGTATGTCTCTGTACAGTGTAAGGAAACGGAGAGGATTACCCTGTTAGAGCAAGAGGTATCTGAGAACCATAGGAGTGAGTGCTGCCAGCACAGAGACAGGATTTCTCTTCCACGTATCCCTGGCACGTTCTCTTCTTATTGTTGCTCAAGTGACTGCCTGTGTCTTAGCACAAAACAGGTCATGTTGTTGTTCATCTATTTTCTTCCCTGTTTTGCTTCTGTATTCAAGTGTCTTTATGCTTAATGGCAGCCTCGACAGTGGGGAGTAAAGTGACTGCAACAGCTTTGAGCTGGGTGAGCAGAGGGCAGGTAGAATAATCCTGTACTCAATGACTGCTGTCTGAGCCTACTGCACCAAAACTTTTGTTCTTTTTTTTCACATGAGCATGGTGGAACTGGCAGGATGCTGTTGAGGTGGTTATTCTGTGGCCTGCCCAGTTTGGTCTGACACACCCCAAAAGTTACCTGCACTTCATCTTCAACATACCTTCCTCTCAGGCTTCTTTCACCTAGGAAGCACTGGAACCAGCCCATAGTTGACAAGTTGCCACCTCTGTTGTTGTTGCTTAATTATTATTTTCTGTTGTGGAAAAAGCATCAAGTGGGCTGAACACCTTTCCCAGATGCCAAAGGCAGTCAGCATTGGACACTGGGCTCTGAAAGCCCGACCCTGTTAGCTCTGCACATGGAACACCTTATAAACTGGAATCCCTGTGAGGTCATCAGTGTAATGATGTGAATCAGGGAGGCAGTGGATTGCTGGATTAAAACTTCACAATGAAAATATTGTAGACTCAGAACACACGGGGTTTTCTTTCAACTTACAGTGGAAGGAATGGGTTTGTGGATGAAGAAAATGGTTTCCTCAAAGTATGCATACAAACCCTGAAACAGAGGTTAACCCATTAATACCTGCCATATGGGGACAGGATTTAGTTAATTTTGTGGACGTTTCTGGTGCTCTGAGTACTTATGGTGCCTGAACAACTCTTACACCCTAGTTCAATCATTCTGTTAGTTCCTCACTGTAAGGTTTTTATTTATAGCAGGACAGGAATCTTAACAGCACTGCCTTAAAGTATCACTAAATAGATTTAACAAAAGCATCTGGCAGTAAAAGGGCTCCACTCTCCCTTCCACCCCCTGTGCTACAATAGCTGTGGCTCTCACCAGGGAGCTGTGCAGCCCCAGCACAGGGAGGCTGGGGTTCAGTTCTGCTCAGCACACCCCAGGTCGTGGTGCCTGCCCTGAGGCACCCACGGAAATGCCACGGGCAAGCATCTGTACCCTGGCCTGTGAACTGTGCTATACAAATGTGGCATCTCTGTAGATGTAAATGACTTCAGTGTAAGCATGCAAGTACACCTTGAGAAGACAGTGGGGAGACAAGAGAATAATCTCTGGCAGTGTTTTTAGTTATTACTGTTGTTTCATTGGAATTTGGGTGAGTGTTTAAACAGCACTGCCATGGCCAAAGCTTCAGATTCAGCAGTCTGCTACAACTGCCATTGGGGTTTTTTAAGTGCTGCGATGGTAATCCTAGAGAAAATAAATGCAGAGCTCTTCTGGCACCCGAGAGAAATGCTGTTAATACCAATTTCTGGCAATTTATAGAGGGCTTACCAAGTTACTTGGGTCTCATTTTGAGTTGCAATGCTTGCTTGTGGGTGCAGCATAACCTAGAATTTTGTAAGGTGTTTGACTTAATACTGTATGACAACCTACACTGGTAGGATACAGATTTGCTGTGGCAAATGGTAACAGGATTAAAAAATGACAAACGAGTAAGGTCTCAGTGCAACTTTGAGTGGGAACTTGATCAAGTTGGCAGAGTCTTGGAGCGACTGCCATGTCCTAAAACATAGTATCAGATGCTAGCAGGTTTTGGCTTTTTTAGACAGAGAAATGACACAAATCTGGATAAACCAAACTTAAATGTAGGCTTTGGTGTAGTCAAATGCAAAGTTATGTGTTTGGGACCAAGGAGTACAGACCATGTGTGAACATAAAGGGCTCCGGCGCGTGGAGCGGTGCTTGCTGTGGTAGGTAATGAACTGCACGTGTGGGCCCAGTCTGACTGTTACTACTGTGCAAACAATGAAACACCAAACAGGAACAGAGCCTGGTGCATCTGCATTTAGTTCTCCTGTAGCAGCTGAAATACTTTGTGTCCCATTCTTGTACAGGTTGCCCTAAAGACATCACTGAGCTAAAATGGCTTCTGAAAATATGAGTGGAGAGCAATTAAATAATCAGACTGTCACCAGTAAAATGAAGTTCTCTGAAGTAAGGCAGTGAAGATTTGGGAGTTTTGTCCCAGCTCTTAATATCTTTCCCTGCACAAATGAACCAGCTAGAGCAGAGCAACCCTGCCTTGGGCTTGGTCCAGTTTTGTGGCGGGGGAGCAGAACCCTCAGGATGGACATCAGCAGGGAGAAATGATTTGACTTGCTCTTCAGAAACGTGACATGGGAATGTCTGTTTCAAAAGCATACAGAATAGTGGAAAGCTCCTTTTGAAGTACAGGGAGATGATTTTGCAACAAAACAAATTTATATTACGTACTCCTCCTTCTTGGAAAATACCTTACTGTCAGCAAGTGATTTCAGTAAATTTGGTATTGATTCTTTTTTGCCAAACACTATTTTAAAATAATAAGGCATTTATGAACGAGCTAGTCTGTATGTTCTTGCAATCTGACATCATAGATGCCCTCTGATTTTTTTAAGCACTTTCTTTCCAAGCCATTGAAATAGTTGTAATTTTTAAATAAAATTGTTTTACCTTTCTAGAACACACACACACAAGCCCTCAGAATCAAACCCTCCATCTCCTGCTATGTGCTAAAGGAAGTAATTGTCAAATTTGCTTGTAGAGAGAAGGGCAGCTAGGGCTGGAAGACATAACCATGGTCAGGAGCTTCCTCTCTGACCTACTTACAGAGGAGTGATCATACTGGATTAGACTCCAGCTCACTACCCTGTCTCCAGAGCTGTTTCTGGGTAAGGTGAAGGGATCAGATGCCCAACGGCACGAGACCTGCCTGCCTCTTCACCAGACCTCCAGGGCACCAAGTACAATTTCACCCAGGCAAACCAGGGAGGAGACGAGGAGCTTCTTCAGGACTAGAACAGCTTTCCAGCACCCCCAGAGTGGCACAAGGGATGGTTTTCTGAGTAGGCCCAGGAGGGATGGGTTTTGGAGCAAGCCACATTTATGAGCTATTTGTACCTGCAGCGTACATGGAACAAAAATTACCTCAGCCCAGGATGTCTTAATAATAGTGTATCTCCAGCTCATTTCACATAACTGCAGAAATTGTCTTTGCTGGAAAAAAACTACCTTGATGTTTGGGACCACTATTGAATTGTAGCTGTTGACTACAATCAATAAAGCAGCTCTGACTCTAAACTAAAATAAAAATGGCAGCTAATGGATGTTTAGAAAAGGATATGAGGAGAAACTTGCATATTTCCTGTTCATTATCTCCTGTCTTCTAGACATTTTTCAATACACTCAGAGACTTTTGGAGACAGGTTTCTGTGCATTCAGTAACCATTAATGTGTTTTTCTTCTAATGAATTTGCACAGCTTCCCTATGAACTTTCACCCCACATCTTTTAAGACAATGTTTCTTGCCATGAAGATTATTGTCTATATTAGATTCATAATTTCTAATAGAGAGGAATCTCAGGTGTCTTCCTCAGGAATTCCTGCAGCTGTACTGTGCCCTGACACATCTAATGCTGGGTAAGCAGCTTCTGTAGATATAAATAACATTGTCTCTTTCGGTGTATTGAACATGTTAACAGTTTTTCTTCACTGAAATACTGCATTGCTCTAGGCCTAGGAGGCTTTATATTTATTATGGTGGTGAATTTAGGATCAGTACTTCTCCAGAAGACACTCCTATGTGGACTGCTTCTCTTGGCTGGCCACTCTGTGTCTCTCTGAAGATCAAAAAAGATTTCCCATCCACCCTGAATTTAGGCACAGTTCCTGTGCCTTGGTTTCGGGAGAGAGAGAGATGATCCTAACTGCAGATGATTCTGTTACTGAGATTGTTTTCTGCCTTTTAGCATTTTAGAAATTGCTGGCACAGTCATCAGTGTGACAGTCTTTGCAAAAATTAGTTCTTCTGTTGCAGAGAATTGCATCTTTGCTCAGAGATTGGAACTAGTTGGACTTGGCCAGTCATTTTCAGGGAAGGGAGGGCAGAAAATTCCTCCTGTTCTCATACTGGGCTCAACAGTCAAGCTGAGATTCCCCTGTCACTGTTTCTGACATCTTATCATGTAGGTGGAGATGGTAACGTTAAAGAGAATCCTTTATTTCCAAGTGAGGTGTCCTTTGGCTTTGCTGAGGCAGAGCATGCTGCAGGGCTGCGCCGTGTGGGCTCAGGCTGAACGCGGTGCCTGCCCCGGGAGCCGTTCTGGCTTTCCAGTCAGAGCTGCTGAAGAAATGCCCAGAACCTGTATGTGCAATTGGCAGACACGGGGAAAATACCTTGCAGAGCAATCAGGAGAGAAATCTGAGGTATTTGTTTTGTTTATATGGCTCGATCTCTACACTAAAACTTGACCCCTGCTAGAGAAGGGCGGGTCCGTTCCCAAGCAGGACGTTTCACAGGTGGCTCCCTGTGACTCCACCCTGGTGACACAAGCCCCATTTTCACTGCTGCAGTGTGCCCCTCTTCCCACACTGATCATACCTAACAATAAAAATACAGATTTATTTTTTTAATATTCTAATTGGGACTTTTGTATTTGACCTACTGTTTGGAGTATTAGCAATTCTAGCTCAGCAAGTCTGCTGACGACACCGAG
>NW_008587671.1:0-298 GCF_000691845.1 Merops nubicus
TTTCTAAAAGTGATATTATCCCTCAGACACATACAGGTAAACCGGCAAGCCCTTAATCCAATCAAGAAACAAATTTGCTAGCATTCTAATCAAATGGTAGGTGACGACATTCTCATCCACTTTAAACGTTACAATCCCCAGTGTTTGCAAAATCAGGAACTTTACAAACAGCATCTTTACTTACTTTTTGATATATTTTTCACACACCAAAATTAAAATTCTTGAGCCCCACGTTGGGCACCAATTAATTCTGTCCCGGTTAAAAGGCAGAATTGTGTCCCACCTCCCTTATCCATTA
>NW_008587671.1:613-1513 GCF_000691845.1 Merops nubicus
CCGGCCACATGCAGCACAGGGAACCACAAAGCAGCAGCAGAGGAGCGTGTCCCCATCCAGGACCCCAGCAGAGAAGAGAAGGGAGGGAGAGAGAAAGAGGCGTGCCTTCTCGCCCCCTTCATAGACCCCTGCAGGAAGTCCCAAAGACAGGAAGAGGGGAGTGGGAATAGAAGAGGTCTACGCCCCTTTCATTCAAGCTTGCTCCTGGTTTTAGATTTCAGATCTCCACCCACCAGGAGCAGCAGGTTTCAAACCATTACACTTGGGCATCCCAAGGGTATTGAAACTCTTCAAGAGCTGAGTTTCCTCCCGATCTTGCCCATAGACTGGGTGAGATCACTAAAAAACGACAATGCCACATAAACGTACCAGCTTAGCTTTGTGGCCAGTGGTGTAACCACATCATAGACTGACAACAACCAGTAGTTTCCCTGAGACGATAAACATCACCACAGGAAACACAGAGTATATGAGGTTTTACGGAACACCACCAAACAAACCAGCCAACGTGGTAAACATGGTCATGACAAAATTGTTTGAACATGTTTTGGTCAGATTTTGTTATCTCAACCCTTATTGCCCTACATTGGGCACCAACAAGTACTGTCATGGTTTGGCCTCAGCCGGGAGCTAAACCCCAGCAGCTGCTGTCTGCTGCTCCCTCCCCCTCCCCTCCCCCCCCCCCCCCCACCCGGGCTCCCGGGGGCGGTGACATGGGGGCACAAAAAGCCCCTGTGTTGAGGGCAGTTTCATAAAGCAACACAGAGAGGAGGCAACGATAATAGCAATAATACCAGTGAACTAATATATAAAGCAGCTCATCCTATCCCTATCCCCAAGCTAACCCTCAAGAAAACAAATGCTGTTCCACCCCTGCCCTTATATAGAGGGCATGACATC
>NW_008587672.1:0-3926 GCF_000691845.1 Merops nubicus
GAGGGCCGCTAGCCTTCGTGCTGACCGGGGAGCCGTTCCGCCGGGCTTCGGCAGAACCGCTTCTCCCCGGGCTCCCCCGTGGAGACTTCACGCGTGACACGTGTTTTTGCGTGCCCGTTGTCGCCGCGGAGGGTGTTCGGAGGCGCCGGCGGCGTCTGCCCGACCTGCGGCTCACGCTTGTTTCTCAGTCATTAGTTAGCACGTTACCGCCCTACCTTGTCGAGAATCGCGTTTCTTTTCCTGCCAGTGCTGCGCTGAATGCAGGGGAGAATATAAAAAAGCCTGAAAAGCCTTTTTTTGGTTGTTGTTGTGTAGTTAATAAGCTCTTTGGGAACTCATATTCACGAGAGAAGCTTGGTTTGGGGTTCTCTTTCCAAACCCACTGAATATGGAAGTGACTGTCCATCTGTACTCAGCGCTGGGGAGGCTGCAGCTCAAAGACTGGGTTCAGTTTTGGGTCCCTCGCTACAAGAAGGGCATTGAGGGGGTGGAGCGTGTCCAGAGAAGGGCAACGAAGTTGGGGAAGGGTGTAGAGAACGAGCCTTACAAGCAGTGGTTTTCACTCTGGGAAAAAATTCTTCACCAGAAGGGTTGTTAACCCCCAGAACAGGCTCCCCGGGGAGGTGGCTGAGTGTGTTAAGCTGTACTTGGAGGGAGGAGGTGCAGGTTCCCTGACAGCAGCTGGGCTCCCTTAAGGCAGGGTCTTTACCTCTAAAGTGTTTTCCCCACAGAAGCAGCAATGCCTCCTGCTGAGTTAGGTTAGTATGTAACTCCTGACACTGCTGTGCTGGGAGCAAGGAGCTGCACTCCTGGTAAAGTTTTCCTCTCAGTCTCAGTTTTGGCTCTGGATCTCCACATCTCCTCCCCTGCACTGGGTGGGGTTGATATCGCAGGGGAACAAGGACAACTCGTAAAAATGTTGAGGAAAACTAACACTTTTTAGTAACGAGAGCAGCTAGGCAATGCCTGTGACCAAAAACGCAGCATTGCCTGAGTGAGCAAAAATGATGTACAGCACCTCACTGCTAAGTCTTCTGGTGCCCTAGGGAGTTACTTCAGAGAAGGAAAGGTGAGAAGGGAAAACTTCTCCTGTTAGGAGAAGGAATGGATCTGCCAAGATGTGGGATATCTTTGTCTCTTTGCCCCAAATATGGCACTTTCTGGTGTTAACCATACTTCTGTACTACTTATCTGCTGGGTGATATCTTGGGTACAGAGACAGAACAAGGTATCACGCAGGAGACCAGCTAGAGATGGGGAATTGCTACCCCTGAAAGCTCTCCCTGCGAAATTGGTGCCTCATCCAAACTACCAGGGGTCAAGGCGATGCCCCTCTCCCAAGCCTGTTGTCCTGGGGTTCTGTGGTGGTACCTCATGCTCCAGCTGCAGTTGGACAGGGCATGAGCAAGCTGGGCATGCTGGCATCTCTGACCCTGGGGTTGTCACTTTCATGAGTACACTGGGGGCAAAGGAGAACAAAGCCATATAACACATAACAGTTTGGTGCAGGAGCGAAGTGTAAATCTCAGGAGCTCAAGCTCTCATTTCTAGTCTGTGACCTTTAGGAAACCTTTCCAAGTGCTGCCTCACAATGAAAGACTCTTTCCACAATATTTTTAACTTGACTGGAAGGAGCAGACTTTACCCAGAAATTTTCTAAAAGAAGAGAAAAAAGATCCCTGGCCTGTTTGTGTGCTATTTCTAAGCCCATCTCTAGCACCCTGCAGGAGGCAGGTTAAACAGGTGAAATGGGATGCTGTGCATTAAAATTGGAGCCGAAACCTCCCGTCACTCATTACAGCCACATTACTCTGCACCGCACCTGGCAATTGAGAGCTGAGGAGAAAGTGCATGAAAAAT
The DNA here is from genome assembly GCF_000691845.1 of Merops nubicus. Lineage (NCBI taxonomy): Eukaryota > Metazoa > Chordata > Aves > Coraciiformes > Meropidae > Merops > Merops nubicus. The sequence goes on from NW_008587672.1 coordinate 1,861, forward strand.
TGTAGAGCAGCCTTCTAAAACACTAAATGGGGCAGCTATGACAAAAGTGAATTGCGGCCTCCCACTTTTCCCCGCTTCTGGTGGCTGTGAACGACCATAGCCAGCAGCAGCTGAGGTGCACAAAACTAAGAGACCCCAGCACCAAACTGAGTGTCCCAGTGCGTGACCTGCTGTCCCAGCTGGAGCGTGGAGCCGCATGCCCAGCCAACAGCCCTCTGTAGCGTACCTTCATTTCTATTTCAGCCTGCTGCCCCGTGGAGTAAAGGGGAATGTTGTTTAGGCTAAAAAAAAAAAAAAAAAATAAAATTGCTAGATCATGTAAAAGTGGGAATCTAGCTCTGTTTTCCAAAAGCCTCGGAGAAAAGACATGCCTTGCTGCCTCTAAATTAGATCACAAATTTTCTGGCTGATGGCAGCATCTCAGTGTTCACCCTGAAGACAAAGGTTTGAGCAAATGGTGTTTTACTATCACAGATTCCCGTGGCCGTGCTGCAGTCCCAGCAAGGGTGGAAGCATACCTACGTGAAGCACGGTGGCTTTGGGGAACCCAGAGGAACCGCCCTTCTTGGGAAGGCGCAGCGGCGAGCAGCGCTGGGACCGTGGCTCTGCGTGGGTGGTGGTCGACTGTCTGCAGCACTTGACATGTCACCGATTTGGTGAAGTGTAGTACTCGGGGAGAAAAGGCACGTGACGGATACGTGCGCTGCCATCTGGAATCGCTCAGGTGCTTTATTGCCAGGCCCTTTATTCAGTCGAGTTCTTCATAAACATGGGAAGCGCTGATGCTGGCATATGCTTGTCTGCTGCATCTACAGGTGTGCTTCTGCATCTCTTCCCTTGTCAAAAGCATTGTCATCAGCCCAAGATGTGCTCCAGCTGCGCTGAGGGATTTTGCTCATTGGGTCTCACTCTCTCCTTGCTACGTTCGTGCAGCTCTCTTTGATGCTCATGCATCAAAAGCAGGATCAGACATGCAGGAAGCACAAGGTGACACTCGTGACAAAAGAGGAACAGATGCAGTTGTGTTTCTAGTCCTGGCTCTGAACTCTTCCTTTGTTCCTCTAATTGATTGTTTGCTACTGGTCTGTTCTGTAATGAGGGTGTTTTCTGAGCAGGAGACAATGACTCTTGTGCCCTTGGCCAGTTTCGGCTCAGTAAGCTGCTTCAGCTCTGCACAGGTATCAGAACGGGCCCAGGACACCTACAAACCTGGACACATTGTCTTCAGCTGATGCTGCAGATCTCTGCATAGTTCAGGTATGTTTGATTTTATAGGCATGTGATGCTGCTGACAGGAGAATGCTAAAAATTATGGAGATGAGTGCACCCAAACCGGGTAAGAAAAAACATTTTTCATTCTGAATGGCAGTCCTCACTGGAGAATATAAAATATGGATGTACCCCACTCTAAGAAAGTAACTTCTGCCTGCTCCGACACCTCCTCCTGCAAGGTGTAATACTCAAAATGCCCTTTCTGTAGAGCTCTGCCCCTCTCTGTTGCTCATCACACCTGGCACACAAGACCTTATCTTTATGAGCACAAACATCCTTGAGCTGATGCAGGAGGAGACCCTTAATGAGGAAGGAAGCAGTGCAGGAGGAAGTTTTCAGAAGAACCTGTAGATAGCTGTGAATGCTCTGTTCCCCTCAGGCTTGAGTTTGGCCACATAAATACAATAAAAACCTTAGTCTAGACTTAAGCCTCATGCCTGTATAGTTGACCTGATTCAAGAATAAATTTTTTCCCTATTGAAGACATACCCCAAAACTTTTCTCCCTTTGCCTCTTTTGATCCCTCCTCCAAGTAGCTATGACCAGATGGCTTCTCTGCACATCTGTGCCCCTCTGCCCTGCCCCTATGCAGATGTGTGTGTGTGTCTGCATACTTGCGTTGTCTTGGATGTTTTTTTACAGAGAGGCAAACTGTTTTTGCAGTGCTTTCAGAGAGGCAAAGATAATCACTGAGTTATCCCAAGTAGTACTGCTGATTTTTTTCAGTTTGTTTTACAAGGATAGGCTAGGAATTTTCACAACCAAACTTCAAAAGTTAAAACTAGTGAAATCAG